>NC_089794.1:33243197-33278197 GCF_040412425.1 Macrobrachium rosenbergii | reverse complement strand
GATACAGTTAATGTAATATACATACATATAATAAATCTAATCCTTCTGGCCAGCCCTAGGAGAGCTGTTAATCAGCTCAGTGGTCTGGTTAAACTAAGATATATTTAACTTATAAACACACAAGTTATATTGCGTAGCTACAGTAAATTCGCTATTTATATCCTCGAAGGAAAACGAAAGGATCCCTTAGAATACAAGATGTTTTCGATGAGGTTTATTCCTGTCATACGCATACCTATGTGTGTGTTAAATTCATAACAATACATGAAGATTCCCCAAGAGGCTTCGACTCGCTACTCGGGCAAGACGTAATATTATATATGTAAATGAAACCCGGAACTCCACAGAATCTCAAGGCTTAGTTGATGAAGTCTTCAGTGCGAGCTGAAAGCTCAACGTAAGGAAAAAAGAAGAAATAATAAAGTTTTTAAGTGTAATTTACATATGTTATATCCGGCATTTACCTCGCCTACAGTAATGGCCCTTTAAAAGTCGACTCGAGTCTTTCTTCAAGTTTCCGTTGTGATATTTGGGTTGAGGATTTCTCTCTCTCTCTCTCTCTCTCTCTCTCTCTCTCTCTCTCTCTCTCTCTCTCTCTCTCTCTCTCTCTCTGAGCTTGTAACAACTAAATGTTACTCGGGTTATTGAACCATTTTTTATGTTTGTGATTCATGTAATTGTTCTTCAAGGTGCAGTAATTTCAAATGATTTTGCTCTGTGATGTGTGTGTGTGTGTATTGTGTATGTTTTATATATTATTATTATTATTATTATTATTATTTTTGTGTGTATACTTTTGTACGTATGTACAAAAGTACTTCGATAAGCACCATTCCCCTCTTTCCTACAATCCAGTCGATTATAATTTTTAACTTTGAATTAAAGACTGGCAGAAATTGCACCCACCAACACGGCATTTGATGTGGATGTTCAGCATTCGGTATGATAATTTCGCGTTAGAATATTTTTGTTTCAGATGAAGCATTTCTGTGCACGAAATAATTTCTGTTTTGAAGCGACGGCGAACTGGTGGGTTTGGGTGATGTAGTATGTCTTTTTAATTTTTTGTTTTGTTTTTGTTTTTAGTTTTGCAGCGGCATTATTTTGAAAGAATTCTTTTTAGAGCTACTGGTTGGACATGTTTCATATTTATGTTGACGTTTTTCATATTGTTTTTCTTTCGTGATGCACAGTAGGTATTTGAAAATGAAACTTCATGTTCCATGTGCTCGACTTTTTCATTTTGTTCACAGCTTTTCTTTACTAATTGGATATTGTAAGTTTTTTTTTACATGTCAGTGAACAGTGATTATTCTCTCTCTCTCTCTCTCTCTCTCTCTCTCTCTCTCTCTCTCTCTCTCTCTCTCTCTCTCTCAAAAGGGTTCTAGTAAACTTCATGTTGTGTAATGTTATTCGTTTGTTTTTAAAACCACGAAAAATATTATTGGAAATGTTAGCTGACTCTCTCTCTCTCTCTCTCTCTCTCTCTCTCTCTCTCTCTCTCTCTCTCTCTCTCTCTCTCTCTATTCCCTTTTCCAGCCTGAGTGGGACTTAACTGCAGTCGCCTAACTTCTAGCAAAAGCTTTCAATGCATATATTATCATGGGCTCAATGTTATTTAATGGAATTTGCCTAAAACGTTCTGCCTTTGTCGGTGTCAGGACCTGGAGCTCTCGTTGGTGGGACGAGTACCCTTAGCAGTCGAGTACGAATACCTTAGTTTATATATATATATTTATTTATTAGTCTGTGTGTGTATATATATATATATATATATATATATATATATATATATATATATATATATATATATATATATATATATATATATATATATATATATATATATATATATATTGTATAAGAGAGAGAGAGCGCATTACTCCATTTAGGTAAAACCACGAAACCAAATATACATTTGTAAATTACCAATCGCTTCTTAACTACTTCGTGTTTGGTTTTAATCAAGTCGTGCAAGAAGAAAAAAGGAGAGTGTTTTGAAAGTGGAAGCAAGTGTTTTTTTTTTTTGAGTTGGGAGCCCACCGGAACGCACCGCAAATTAATTGAATTGTACCGATGCCTACATATTGGGGCTAATTGGAGAGATGGTTTTCACAATACGTCGCGTCCGGGTGTTTTTGAATTGGCCGAAGAACTGGAGAAGTGGAAATGATCATTGGAAAGGATGAAGAGGGAGTTAGAGAGAGAAGCTCGTTTGCGAAAAATAAAGGGAAATTAAGAATGGAGAAAATGAATGTTTTGGGACAAAGGAGAAAGGTAAACATTCGGATAGGTTGATTGATCCACGTACGCAGATTTTTAAAAATCTGTAAGTAAGATTTTTTAGAAACATTTCGTTCAACAAGAATTGAAAAATGGCTTGAAGAGTTTCGTAGATTAATGAATGCATGTTTAGATCAAACACTTGGCTAGTTTAATAATATTCCGTTCAACAAGAATTGAAAGATGCCTTGGAGAGTTTCGTAAATTGATGAATGCATGTTCAGATTAAACACGTGGCTAGTTTAATAATATTCCATTCAACAAGAATTAAACACGTGGCTAGTTTAAAAATGTTCAACAAGAATTTGAAAAATGGCGGAGAGTTTCGTAAATTAATGAATGCATGTTCAGATTAAACACGTGGCTAGTTTAATAATATTCCGTTCAACAAGAATTGAAAAATGGCGGAGAGTTTCGTAAATTAATGAATGCATGTTCAGATTAAACACGTGGCTAGTTTAATAATATTCCGTTCAACAAGAATTGAAAAATGGCTAGGAGAGTTTCGTAGAATAATGAACGCGCGTTCAAATTGAACACGTGGCTAGTGTAATAAGGAAGTTGTTCTAAAACCATGAGTTATTGGTTCCTCTGCTGCGCATAGGAAGAAACCATTAAGGGTCGTTGTGCAGGACGATTTGGAAGGGTCCACCTTTGAGGGGGCTAGGGTGGCGGTGGGGGGTCTCTTCCTTGTCAGGGAGGGGAGGCTGGTGGGTAAGTAGTCGTGGTGACCTTGCAAGGAGTCTTGTCTTACATGAGGTCTTCTGATGACAAACCCATACCTTCTCTCTCTCTCTCTCTCTCTCTCTCTCTCTCTCTCTCTCTCTCTCATAGCGGAATGTCACTTAGAATATTTCCTGGCTTTGTTACCCCGATTCCCAATCTCAACATCTGGGATATGGAGATAACATCACGCTCTTTGAAAATGAATAAAAAATTATGGATGCGTAATTTCCTGTGCTGGATAGCGGGATGTGTATTATTCGCCAATGGTGAAGAGTTTGAGACCTTTGTTTTCGCCCCTAACGCCAAAGCCAGTGTGATAATACAGGATTTATTTTTGTGATTCGTAACTGTTCATTACACACACCCGCGCGCATACAGTATATGCATATGTATGCAAATATTTGTACATATATAATATGTATGTATATATATATATGCGTATATATGTATATATATATATATGCGTGTGTATGTACACATATATATATACACACATACATATATATGACCTTAAAAGCACAGGATGGGGCTTCTCAGTTATCTACAGACGGAATTTATTTGTATTCTACAAATACATTTCGTCTTTATAATCATGATTATTACTGTGAATCCTACTGTACATAGTATGTTTATGTATATCTATATCATACACACACACACACACGTGAATTATAATTTTGTTCATATGCAAATCGGTTGTTGTTCAGTTTGATGATTCCAGAAACGCGCTTTCTGATAGATCACGCTTAAATGGAGTTACTCCTACAATAGGCTCGTGATGGTCAAACCTCCCTCCCTCCCTTTTTTATTTCCACCTGTCCATTCCGATAAGCAATTGGATTTTTTCGGTAATCATTATTCACACGGCAGGCAAAGGAAGGGTCCTTCTTCTTCCCCTTCTTCAGGAGTTCTCTGTGACATCCTACTCCCACGGTTAGACGTCATGGATAATCCTCTCAGGAGATTAGACGACGGCTGTATAGCCGACGAGTCAGTCTCTCTCTCTCTCTCTCTCTCTCTCTCTCTCTCTCTCTCTCTCTCTCTCTCTCTCTCTCTCTCTCTCTCAGCTCGGACGAAGAGGGACAGATGGCGGCGTTCCTGTAAAAAAAAAATCTTGTCCTACACAGTGAATTAGCTACGTAATTGATAGGCGTGAGTGTTTTTTTTTTTTAAATGTGTACCATCAAACGGGAGAGGAAATGACGGGATAATCCTTCATTCGTAGGGTTTTGGTAAAAATAATACTCTCTCTCTCTCTCTCTCTCTCTCTCTCTCTCTCTCTCTCTCTCTCTCTCTCTCTCTCGTAAGGTGGGTCTAATGTACCAAAGATGTACACTTAATAATTAAGTTTCTTGTGTTTGACATTCTCTCTCTCTCTCTCTCTCTCTCTCTCTCTCTCTCTCTCTCTCTCTCTCTCTCTCTCTCTCTCTCCAGGTGTGCGAAGTAGATCTTAATAGATATTAGTTGTATTTCCGCATACTTGAAATAAAGCTATACAATTCTGTATGATTAAATCTTTTGTGATGTTCAGCGCAGATCGAACTGTCAATCATCGTAATTTGATTTCTTTAGTTGGATTCCATTTTTCTTTGATAGTGTCTGTATTTCGTAAACAGTTGATTGGGCAGGTGCAAGATCCTGTTGACAGGTGTCTTAGGTATGGAAACGTGCCGGTATTATTATTATTATTATTATTATTATTATTATTATTATTATTATATCACTGAAAGTGATAGCTGCAGCAGCTGCATTCAGTTTTATAGAGTTTTCGCTTTCTGATAATTGAATGCAGTTTCACTTTCAAACTACGTACTTGAAAGAGGGTCTTCAGCCTGCATATATTATTATTATTATTATTATTATTTTATTATTATTATTATTATTATTTTTATTATTATTATTATTATTATTATTATTATTATTATTATTATTATTATTATTATTGATTCCCCAAGCAAGCTTGCCCAGAATAGAGTCATGTGTATCAAAACAGATAAGCAGTTATAAACAAATAACAAAAACGAATAAGCAAAGATATTCGTAAGTAATTGGGACTTCATAAATGTTTTAGAACAATAAATCACGGCATTTATAAGTGTTCATTGACCAGCTTTGCCCCGGCAGTGATGGTCTTACTATTGTTTATACGGTTGACCTTAGAATATGCCACTAAGTCTGCCCTAATCCTGTGCTATTCTTTTCTGAACCCTCTGGCTTTGTTCCGTCCCATCCAAGTTTTTGTGGGAGGTGGGGTGGGGAGGGGTTGGTATACCCGGTTATGTTCGTAAAGAGAACTCAAAACATCATGGTATACATAAGGATAAATCTTGATCTGTTGCATTAAGGGATATTACTTTCAGAGTGCCTAACATGGCACACCGTGAATGGAAGTAATAGTTCTTTGTAATAAAACTTGGATTTCTTTTATTTATTTGCTCTATAATGAATGGAACACGTTGGTGAAGGAGGGAAATTCATTTGATATTTTAATTGATATTTAAGTGTAAAGATAAGATTGACTGTTTAATTTATATATGATATATGTACATGTAATATATGTATATTTATGTATATATATATATGTATATATACCACAAAATATATGTATTTATATATTTACACGACAAAATAGCCACACAACTTCAATGTGTATATATATTCAAATTACTTGTATTAGGCTTCAGTAAGGCGGGATGGTTTAGATTCCAGGTTCCTAAATTTACATAGTAGTACAAGCTCTCTGAGACGCAGTCTCCTTCTTATTGAAGCCTAATACGAATAATTTAAATATTATATATATATATATATATATATATATATATATATATATATATATATATATACATACATACATACATACATACATACATACATACATATACACACACACACACACTCACACACACACACAGTATCTAGTATGTGCATGCACGAATGTATGTGTATATAACATATCACAATATGAAGTAAGTTCCACTTTTAAACCTTGTGTTTCTTTTCCTTTCAGGTGAGTCATGATCTATTGGCTGGCTAGTGACGGATGAGTTTGTGCGTCGTATTTGTCTAGGCGTTTAGCGTGAGTAGCTATACCTACGTCGATCGAGTTTATTGGTTCCGTGACTTCTTTGCGTGATTGTACTACATAACGATCCGAAAGAAAACTTTATGCCAGGAAAGTCATGGTTTGTTTTCTCTCTCTCTCTCTCTCTCTCTCTCTCTCTCTCTCTCTCTCTCTCTCTCTCTCTCTCTCTCTCTCTCTCTCTCTCTCTCTCTCTCTCGTTTCCGGAATTTATTCCAGTTGAATCATATTTTCTCTCTCTCTCTCTCTCTCGTTTCCGGAATTTATTCCAGTTGCATCATATTCTCTCTCTCTCTCTCTCTCTCTCTCTCTCTCTCTCTCTCTCTCTCTCTCTCTCTCTCTCTCTCTCTCGTTTACGGAATTCCCGTTATTCTTGTTATAGTTTCATATTTTCTATTCTTTTATCTTCGGTGTTTACGCACCTGTTTAAGTTTGTTGCCACGTAAGGGAAACTCACATCTGTTTTCTGAATCTCTGCTGCTTCTGTCGTGTAGCGCAGGTGTTGAACCTTTGTTAATTACGGTGACTTATTTGACCTTTTCAAGGATTTTGTTCATTCACTGATGCGCTGTTTGTCTTTGAGAGACATGGTCAAGAAAATTATGGGGAGAATTCGGGTACAGTGTAATGTTGTTGTTAGGTTTGAAAAAAAAGCAGTTATTAAGTAAAGTTGCGAAATAACAGAAAGATGTGCAGGATTTTTATGTAAATATTGAAAGATAAAAAAAAAAACTTTTTGAAAAAGACAAAAAGAAAATCGGTAGTAGAAGCTCTTCTTACGTATTATAAAGTGAACCCAAGCTTTCAAACAAAAAAGAAGACGGTTATAAATATAATGACGAATGAGGGTAATTTGATTAAGATGACATATTAATGCGTAAAAAAGATAAGACGAAAATGATTGGAAAGCAAATGGAGATCATTTATAATTCAGAAGAGGAGTAAAGCATAAGACACCGTATACGAGCAAATTTGTAAAATATAAAATACCTCGTAGTGCAAATTATTATTTACAAGTTTCGAAAAAAAATTAAAAACAAATTTTGAACATTAAAGAAAACAAAAAATGAAAAAAAAAAGAGATGGAAGTATTCGAAGGCAAAGAGAAGAAATATGAATTTATCTACATACGAAAAACTGAGAAGTAAAGTATAAAAAGCGGAGTCAAATTTACCGACTGAACATGCCACTAATCGCTCAAAGTGTTGAGATCCTCGGCGAGAAAGCACCGACAACAATCTGTTGATTTGAAGTGCTTTGTTTCGTGCTCTGAGCTTTAATTGTTGGGAGGTTACGTCCAGATAGATATATATACTCCGGCGGGCACTGCATGGCTGGGCCACGTTGCCATGGCAACGCGCGAGAGGGCATCTCTCTCTCTCTCTTCCCCGCAAGAACTCAGGTGCGTCGCTATCCCGCGATCTGCTTTAGTCGCGCCCGTAATGAGAATCATTCTGGAGGAGGGGGTGTAGGTGGAGGAGGAGGAGGACCATCTGGCAGAGAGATAAGAGATGTAAAGATGCTGCGGATAGGGAGACTTTAACGGAGATAAGGATGCTGCAAATATGGTACTTGGAGAGAGAGAGAGAGAGAGAGGGGGGGAGGACCATCCCTAAGAGAGATAAGAGATGTAGAGATGCTGCGGGTTGGGAGACTTTAACGGAGACATGGATGTTGCAAATACGGTAGTTCTAAAGAATGCCGGGTGTTGCAGATAGGTTTGTTGATGGTGTGAACAAGGATAGACGGGAGGGAAGAGGGAGAAGGTTTGTTGATGGTGTGAACAAGGATAGATGGGAAGGAAGAGGGAGAATGCTCTTGATAGAAAGATGGGGAATGCTGGAAACAGGTGGAGGAAAGTGCAAATTTGAATGGTTTTGCAATTACTTAAAAGGAATGTTAGCAAATACTTGAAAGGAATTTAAGCAAATATTTGAAAGGAATCTAAGCAAATACTTAAAAGGTATCTAAGCAAATACCTAAAAGGTATCTAAGCAAATACTTGAAAGGAATCTAAGTAAATACCTGAAAGTGCATCTGGAGTGTGCGACAAGCCACCGAATAGGAAGACTTGGTAAATCATCTGTGGTACTCGGCAGTTTCACACAATTCAGTGGAACCCTGCCAGGTGGAACTGGTCACCATTCTGTTTGTTTGTGAATCTCTTAACCTCCATTTAGTTAAAGTTTAAGCTAGTGGTTCTTAACTTTTTTAGTACCACGCCCCCTCTAAGAGTTGGTCCTTTCCTCCACGTCCCCCTTGCATCTCCCAGATTTAAAGGGCTGTTTTTATTATTTTGTGAATGAATTCGTGAGATACGTAACACTGCTTTTTAGCGATTCTTGTTAACAGAATAACGTATATAATTAGAGAATTTTTTTATTTTTCCGTAGGGCTCGCCTCCCCCCACTGGAAATTGCTGACCCCCCCTCCTTCCCAGGTTAAGAACCACTGGTATAGACGAACAGGGGTCGTCTGTTTGTAATAAGAACAGAATTTTGAAAATCAGCTGTTCTCATGATCCCAGAGTTCCTTATGTGAGGGCTAGGTGATAATGTCTGTAATATCCTTATTGAACGTTAAGGTCGGGATTCCTGGAGTGTCCTTGCCACTCGAAATATCAAAGGAAGTTTGCTGATTTTTTTTTGCTAGTTTTTGAACATTTAAATACCTGCCAGTATAAGGCTTTTCCGGATATATGAACATAATTATCGAGTGGACAATGGAAATCTTTAGAAGCAGGAATACATTATTTCCAGTGGATATTAAATTGTAGTACTGTTTACCGTGCACGTAACCCGTATTTATGAAACATGCAGTATTTTTTGCTCTATTTTCGTCTTTGTTCTTTGTGACAGGCGTGGTATAATTTTCTAACGATGCATTGTAGAGCGACACAATATTCCAGAGTCGGAACGTTCATTCGGCAATGTCGTCCCCCTGAATAATCGTGTTTCCAAGAGAGAGAGAGAGAGAGAGAGAGAGAGAGCATGTCGGCTGCATTAGCATATAGCTCCGAATTGACTTGCAAATTGTTTTAAGTGGGATCGGCCCTCTCGCTACCCACCAGGGTGGCATAATGGTCGCGTTGTTATGGTTGATGTACGTGGGTGGATTTGTGCCTGTAGAACGGCCCACCCTCTTCCTCTGATTCGACCCCCCCACCGGGTTAGTGTGGCGTAATTTAGGCCTCGGTGTTATTGGTCGGTACAAGAGGGCCAGGTTCTAGACTTTTTAAGTGTGTCGATTTCACTCCTGAGTTAGTAGGAATTGTTTGTTGAGAGACTAGGGTGGAAACGTCATTTGACTTGTAAATAACGATCCGCAATTGTCTGTGTGAGCAAAAACTGGATTTTGAAACGATACAAGTTGAAAGCTCCTATTTTTAATCGTTTTTTTACTTGTATTGCTTCAGAAATAGAATTTTGATCATACATGATTGTGGATTTTCACCTATTTCCGATCACATTATAGTGATGCACTATAGACAGTTTGCCTTTGCCTAAAAAAAAATATAGGTATACTTGACATTGGCATAAGGTAAGGAAATATTTTTAAATTATTTGGGGACAACGAAAATAAGCCGCTACTTCTATATGAGCTGAAAACCTGTGGATAGTTGAAGAAAAACCTGAAGATTTTAATGAAAACTCCTGAATTATCAGTTTCTGCGAAGGCATTGCCGCCCTTGCTTAAATAGTAGGGCCTAAGTCGGCGTATTTGCTTGAAAATAAACATTGCTTGAAACACGTAGAAGGAAAGTTATTTGTTTAAAATCATCATTTTTCGACTGAAAGTAAATATTCTCTAGTACTCACTAATGAAACAAGCTCATACATTTAGGAATCTGCGGTAAAAAGTGTGATTTTGATCAAGAACTTTACCATAATGGGGCTGATGATTTTCATAATACACCTAATGAACATTCGAAGATACAGGGCGTCCAGTGATGATAAAAACTATAGCAGCTTTCAGAGAGCAACCTGGCTTGATCTATATTTGTTAAAGGGCAAAGGCAGTGAGGCGGTCAGCCTACTGCCTCTGTTTAACCTTGGCCCAAGAAAGCAAGAAGAAAGAAAAATGGAAGACGGGAAGTTTAAGACAGTTAAGGAAAACAATCAGGAAGGACTTTCCAAAGCTTAGTAATAGGTAAATATTTTGGAATCCGCCAGGTATTACCGATTTACGGAAAGTAAAGATATGGCAGAGGTGCCTGACTTGAAACATTCACATTCTTATTGGCATGCCCTACTAAAGTCAAGTTTCTTAAGGAGCCTTGAAGGAAGAAGAGGAAGAAGAAGAGTAATTATCCTTGCGAGGCCGTTGCCATTTATATAATGTAAATGCTTCTTGAATAATGAAAAAAAAAATTCTATCTCAAAAAGTCTACGGGCAGATCCAACCGAGTTCTACCCATTGTGCCTCGTCTTAATTGACCTTTTGTTTGCTCTTTGAATTTTGTGAGAGGAACCGAGGGGGATATTAATGTAGATTTTGTTTGTTAGTCGGTCTGGGGATGAATTTAAATGTCTGAAGGGAACTTTGACGTGAATGAAGGGAATGAATAGCTTTTGTTGCGGGTTGGGGCTAAATTTAAATTGGGCCATGTTGGCAGATATTTCGTTCACATTTTTGAGGTGGAGTGTAGACCTAAAGCTTTGATGGGCATAATTACACATACCTCTGCATGTATGTGTGTGCATGTATGTATTTTCCCTTAAGGAAAAGAACCTCGAAACTTAAAATTTCAGTTCTGATAAAATTACTTGGGATGAAATTGCACGCCCAGTCTTCCCTCCATCTTGCCTCAGTGCAATAACCATACGGTACATAGTTAATTGCATGCACACTCTCTTGCTATGTATACACATTCCTAAGTATACCCACAGACTTATGTTGTGGGGGGAGGGGGAGGGCGAGGGAACGCACGTACATCCATAAACATCATAGTTCCTTTATATAGTTGTCTTTGTAATTAGCAGAAGCGAGAGTAACGCGAACGTGTATAATTATTTTTCCCCCTGCGTCCTAAATGACGGAGGCTCCTTCAGGTGAAGTCGTGTGTAAAATTGGAAAATTAATTAAGACTTAAAAATATGAAGGCTGGGAGGAGCAAGGGAACTACCGAAAGGTCTCTCTCTGGTCTTCAATTAGTGGAGATTTTGTGGAAGGAGAGAGAGAGAGAGAGAGAGAGAGAGAGTAGGGAGTTCTCAGTGGCGGAGGGAAGATCAAAAGGGAGGGATAGGCAAAGGTAAAGGGAAGAAAAGGGGGTTTGGGAAGGGGAGTGGAAGGCCGAGATAATATTAGTTCACTTTGTGAAGAATGTGTGTGTGTTTTGTGCGCTGCGCTGGTTTGGGGAAAATATAATCTTTGCCTATTGAATTTAGAAGGTAATTGGGTAGAATATAATCTTTGCTCGTTTGATTTAGAAGGTAATTTGGTAGAATATAATCTTTGCTCGTTTGATTTAGAAGGTAATTTGGTAAATTGTAATGGGTGCTCATTGAATTTAGAAGGTAATTTGGTTACATGTAATCGGTGAGTATTCAATATAGAAGATAATATGGTTAAATGTAATATCTGCGTATGGAATTTAGAAGGTAATTGGGTAAAATGTAATCGGTGCGTATTGGATGTAGAAGGTAATTTGGTTAAGTGTGATCGGTCCGTATTGAATTCAGAAGGTAATTTAGTAAAATTTAATCGGTGCATGTTGAATTTAGAAGGTAATTTGGTAAAACGCGTATTGAATTTAGAAAGTAATTTGGAAAACTAATAAGTGTTGAGATTTCCATGGTTAGGAGAAAACAGGTAAGATTAAAAAAAAAAACCTTGAAAATATTCCTGAGGCTTTTCAATCGATCAGGAATGCTAAGAAAACATAATGAAAATGACGGAGCGTGACTAGGTCAGAGCAAACCAAAAAATAAGCATGTGAAAACGCCCCCTTGCATAAATAGGTCGGGAACCGCAAAGGAAACTCTGCTTAACGCTTCCAATATGAATAAGCCAGAAAGTGCTGAAGAATAATTCTTGTGAAAGGGCTCTGAATATAACTAGGTCAGAAAGATAGAAAGATAATTTTGTGAACATGTCCTTTTGCATAAATTGATCCGGAACTGGGAGGAAAACATTCACACGACGCTCTTGTGCCTCTTTCGAACAGGTCAGACGATCCAAAGAAATATGTAAAGTTTGGGTAGGTCAGGAACCAGAAAAATGGGGGAAACTTTTTCTATAAGGTGAATAGACTTAGAGTCGACACAGGAATCTTTTAGGAAAACATTCTGGGTGTCGTAGCGTGATTTTTCTTCGGGAGCCTTTGTTGGTCCCCGTGATGTGAATGCTAGTTGGAGGACCTTCTTGATCTTCATTTTGTGTGTAGACCAGAAACAGTTAGAGCAAATGTTCTCTTTGTGAGTTTGCTAGAAAGTAAAGATATTACTCTTTGCTCTCCTAGAGTGAATACGCCCGAAAAAAATTAAGAAAAAATTTTTAAAATCTGTTTACGAAAATAATCTTCGTCCTCTCAGTGTGAATAGGTCGGGAACTTCAGTAAAAAGCCATTGGGAACTTTACATGAATTCTCTCATCGCTTCCTTTCATGTCGTGTATATTTTTTCAACCTCCTCTCTCATCTGTCATCTTTTTATCGTTCCCATTCCATCTTTCTTCTTTTCATCTTTCCTATCCCTCGCGTTCTCTTAATTGGCACCTTTCTTTTTTTTTCTTTTCATTTTTTTTTCGTAAGGAGTGGCTCGACCTGGTCGATAGCTTTGTTTGAGACCTTGCAAAAAGGGGTGGAGAGAGAAAGAGGTTGGGGGAAAGGGGGAGGGGTGTTTGGGACGAAGGCACAGCGAGGAGGAAAAAGGAAGGAAGGAAGGAAAGAGGTTATTACTTGGCGCTGAGGTAAAAAAAAAAAAGTATTCTGAGAAAGAGAAGATGGAAAAAACGCCGAAGATGTAAGATGTTATCGGAATAAACAGAAAAGACGAAAAGGAAGAATGAAGATAATCTTGATGAAAGAGGAAAAATGGGAAAATGGAATAGCACTCTATCTCTCTCTCTCTCTCTCTCTCTCTCTCTCTCTCTCTCTCTCTCTCTCTCTATATCTATATATATATATATATATATATATATATATATATATATATAGAGAGAGAGAGAGAGAGAGAGAGAGGTGTTAAGAGGGACACACCTCTCTCTCTCTCTCTCTCTCTCTCTCTCTCTCTCTCTCTCTCTCTCTCTCTCTCTCAGTGCCACCGGAGCGGCAGCTGATGCTTTAGAGAATGGAATAAAAGAATATTTGGGGATGGGAGCGGGTTGGGGGGGGTTAAAAAAAAAAAGCTAGGCGTAACTCGGAGAGTTTCCATATTATGGAAATTTTTTAATGAACAAAGCGAGAGCACATTCATCCTTGAATTACAGTTGAGCTGACTGTCGCTCAATTGGATTTTTAGACGGATAAAGTTGCCAGGTCTGTCTTTGCAGAAGCCCCAGATTTCTGGAGTACGCGGGTGTGAACGAACTTGCGGTGTGTTTCTTCGTATTATTATTATTATTATTATTATTATTATTATTATTATTATTATTATTATTATTATTATTATTACTTGAGAAACAAATCCACAGCTGTGTATTGTACGTATATTTAACTGTGGATTTGTTTTTTTTCATGACATGTTGCTATGAGTAATTTATTATTATTATTATCATTATTATTATTATTATTATTATTATTATTATTATTATTATTATTATTATTATTATTATTATTCAAGCTTCCAAAAAATATGGTGTTCATTAGAAAGAATTAACAGAAGGTAATGGGAAGTACAGAAACAAGAGATCACTTATTTAAAAAGAAACAGTAATTTAATAAATTAATGAATAAATAAAAAAATTAATTTTAAAAATACAAGGAGAATTTTATTAGGACAGTAATGCACTGCATCTTCGCTTGAAGTTCTGAAGTTCCAAATAATATTTCGATGTTAGGTTTCCTAAATTGAATGTTTCTCATTTTTATAACAAAATCTTATGTTATAAGCTCTCTCTCTCTCTCTCTCTCTCTCTCTCTCTCTCTCTCTCTCTCTCTCTCTCTCTCTCTCTCTCTCTCTCTCTCTCTCAGGGTGAGCCTGAGCCCAAGACTGGCTAGAAAATGCCTACTCTCACTACTGCTATACAAAATAAAATGAAAAATATGAAATTATAATCACAAACAGCTGTTGACAACCCCAGCCTTCAAATACAATCTTGTACAGAATCCGCTCGCGTTCATACGTAATACCTGGGGGTGTGTATATATTATAATATATATATCACACGCGTTCACAGAATATAAGCGATGTATATATATGTATTTGTATTATTCATGCCTCCACATTGTATATTCATGCCGCTAATACCTTAATGCCCAAAGCATGAATAATGCACCGTGTTCAGAATATCGTATGCCGAGTTCTGAACGCGGGGTGGTTTATACTTTGAAAAGAGTATTTATACTTTGAAAACGAGTATTTTATTTGTTGCATGAACGTTTAAAATATTTTTCGCTTCGTATTTTAGCCTCCTGGATAATGACTCGAATTTGCTGTTTAAGGGATAAAAGAGAGTTGCGTGATAATGGTGAAACTATTAATACTTTTTTAATTGTTATGCTGAAGGAAAATGAGTTTCTCTCTCTCTCTCTCTCTCTCTCTCTCTCTCTCTCTCTCTCTCTCTCTCTCTCTCATATATATATATATATATATATATATATATATATATATATATATATATATATATATATATTATATATATGATGTTACTGGCAACTGTTTAATATATTCTCTCTCTCTCTCTCTACTGGCTCTCTTTAAGAATTCTCTCTCTCTCTCTCTCTCTCTCTCTCTCTCTCTCTCTCTCACGCACATTTATTTGTATGGGAAGGCGCCAGCACGAAAATGGTGGACAGACCACATTTAACTCTGAGAAAACGTTCTCCTGAAATACTCTCTGGTGGAACGACTATAAGGAAAAAATATGTTTTGTAGAAAGGGGTTTTTTTTTTTTTGTGACGTTAATGTCCGGTTAGGAGAGAGACCCTTAGCACTTCCAAGTATATATGCATGGGGAGTTTAGCGTTGGGATTATGGGCTGGCAGCGTAAAGGTTTAGGGAAAATGAAGTAGTTTTCTTTTTCTCCATGCGTTTTGACATTGGGTGCGAAGGGTGGAGGATCTGTTCAGTAGAAAATTATTTCGGCAAGTGAAGTAAAGAACATTATGATTAATTTTTAGTTTCCGGATTTGAAGTGGTCAGGCCTTATGATTGTTTTAATTTGGGGAGAAAAAAGTAATGCCGTAGAAATTAAGAGTATGATTGATTGCAAGTTTTTTCCTGATTTAAAATGGTCAGGTTTTACGATCGTCTTGATTGGGCAGTAAAAAAAAAATGATCTTCAAGAAAGTAAAGTTTTTGCTTATTTAAGATGGCATTTTATATGAAAAGATGTAATATTAAAAAAGAGAAATACAAACAAAACTGGTTTTCATAAAAAGGAACATATAATAAGACTCAGTTCTGTAAGACTTGATTCGAATGCCATTATCAGAAAAAGAGAGAGAGAGAGAGACTGGTCTACCAGGATTTTGGGGCCGAGCTGTCAGGAACGGCGAGTCTATTGGTTTCATTATCAAACTTTTGGCCAATAGACAATAGAAGGTAAGAGCCCTCTCTTTCCTGCTTCCCCCTCTCCCCTCCCCTCCACTTTCCAATATCTCTGAAACCTCACCGGAGTAAGAAAGATCTTATGTCTTTGGAGGAAAGAAAAAACCATATGTGCAACTTTTGTTGGACTTAATTGGGGATCTGTTTTATATCTGGCGTATTCTGCGTCATCTGGTTTGTTATTTCTTACTTTGTAGGTAAGCCGATATGAGTAAATTACATGTGCTAGTAAGATAATATACATGTACTGCATATGTTTGTCACTTATAGATGATTTACGTTTTTACTCAAACACCTTTTAATATCGATTCACTATACCCTCTTTGATAGCTCTACAACTTTAGCTCGATAAGCATTATATATATATATATATATATATATATATATATATATATATATATATATATATATATATATATATATATATATATATATATATATATATGTACAGTATGTATGTATGTATATAAACCCTCACGTGTTTAAATTAATCATGATTAAATGTCGAGCTATTTTAAGTTTTATTAAAACTGTTATGGAGAGGTGGGAAATTCTCTCTCTCTCTCTCTCTCTCTCTCTCTCTCTCTCTCTCTCTCTCTCTCTCTCTCTCTCTCTCTCTCTCTCTCTCAAAGCAGCAACTGACTAACGGCCATGAAGAATCGACGAATATGAAAACAACATCAGCTCGACCGAAATTTATTCGGAAAGGATGTCGGAAGTCACCCCAATCACGCCTGTTCGGAAGCCGTAGAGTGAGGAGGCGGTTTTGGAAGTTTGGAAGGATTTGGAAGTTCTCTCTCTCTCTCTCTCTCTCTCTCTCTCTCTCTCTCTCTCTCTCTCTCTCTCTCTCTCTCCTTCCACGCCCAGGCCGTGGCAGCAGTAAGGAAATGTTAGCGAGCAAAGGAGTTTATATAAGCTTAATGGTTCAGCGAGTCGAAAGTTGGAGGACGACCTTCTGCTGCTGCTACTTCGGGGGTTTGATGGCATTCCAAGGCGGCGTCCCGGCAGATAAACTCTCTCTCTCTCTCTCTCTCTCTCTCTCTCTCTCTCTCTCTCTCTCTCTCTCTCTCTCTCTCTCCATGTCGATTCTAGAACTTTGTCCAGGAGCATTACTTATAAGGGTAGCAGGTCGAGGTTCTGGCTTTCCTGATTCGTTTATTTCTCATTGAAGTTACTTGGGTTTTGTTACAGGTGTATATACAGTATATATGTATAT
Organism: Macrobrachium rosenbergii; assembly: GCF_040412425.1. Taxonomy (NCBI): domain Eukaryota; kingdom Metazoa; phylum Arthropoda; class Malacostraca; order Decapoda; family Palaemonidae; genus Macrobrachium; species Macrobrachium rosenbergii. Next base: position 33,261,183 of record NC_089794.1, on the reverse strand, counting down.
ATGTATATATATATATATATATATATATATATATATATATATATATATATATATATATATATATATATATATATATATATATATATATATGTATGTATAAATATGTATGTATCAATTTGGACTCACATCGGGGTCGAACCCCATTCTGTCAAATGACAGGCTATAGGGCACGATCGTTTGACCCACGCAGGTAGCGCCCTGGCCTGTCAGTTGAGAGACCGGGGTTCGATTCCGGTGCGAGCTAAGAAATTCATTTCCGTGAAACACGTGCATACGTGTATAAACTAATTAATTGGGCACTTTAACAGCACCGTCCCCCTTTTTTTTTCATCTGCGAATACCGACAAAGGGAACCCAAAAGATAATGCATTTATGAAACCTCATGCATGGCAGTAGAAGCTGCCTTTTGTGGAGTCGACCCCGAACTTTTTCGGAAGGGGAAAAAAATCTCAGATTATTAAAATCTCGTATTAACACTCGTAAGGTTTCGACGTTGGTTACAGAACAGCAAATCGCGCTTGCTGTTCCTGCAAATCCTTGGCTGCCTCCATGATTGAGCGATTGATTTGGTCGACATTAACCGTATTCTGGTGTCACACAAACAAAGGTCATCGACGTCGAGCCATTATCATTCGGATTGCAGTTGATGGGGCCAGAATTTACATTTAACATTGTTCGGGAAAAGGGGTTACGCTGATGTGTGTGCGTGTGTTTGTGTGTATTTGTTTGTTTGGACCGGGTGCCAGATGAATGCCAAATCCATTATTTTTTATTTGTAAATTTATTTGTTTTCCAATCCCCTCCCCCCAAATAAATTGCCATGGCCAGGTACCGGACGAGGAATGGTATATTTCTAAACGCTTAGTGTATGTTGGGAATATTCTCATTTTATTTGATTTTTATGGATTCGATTTTGCTTTTTTGTTATTTTTTTTTTTTTTTGTCTTGCACATGCGACGGTCATATGTTGTTGCGATGGCAACGTGGTATGTTTATTGCCACTTTTTTATTCTCCAGTTTGTATTTTCTTCCATGCAACAAACTGAATTATTATTATTAATTTATTATTATTATTATTATTATTATTATTATTATTATTATTATTATTATTATTATTATTGGAGAATCAAATCCACAATTATGTATATGTACATATAGGCTATTTAAGGATAAATCTGTACAGATTCCCGAAAGCTATCTGTACAGATTTATCCTTAAATGTACATATAGGCTACACAACTTTGGATTTGTTTCTCCATTTGAAGACTCAAGCTGCTCTGAGTATTTTCTGATTATTATTATTATTATTATTATTATTATTATTATTATTATTATTATTATTATTATTATTATTCTCAATCGAATAAATATCCTTTATTTAAAGAAAATGATACAAATAATTCTGTCGCCGAAATAATTGTTGCATCGCAATTTCGATGGCAAATAATACAGCGTTATGAATTATAGCTGAATTTAATTAAAATACCATTGCATTGTTACAGCGGAAATTGACGGTGTAATTGTTGCAATGATGTCGTGAGATTGCACCTCAATTTTTGGTGCCGTGATAATAGGTATTACTTATGAGTATCCAGGTGGAGGTGGGTTTTGCGTTTAAGATTTATTTATTTTTTTTTTTTTTTTGGGGGTGGGGTGGGGCTGGTGAGGTGGGGGGGAAGGGGTTTGCTTATCAGGTGCAGTGTACTTAGCGCTGGTTACTAAGTATATCTTAGTTTTACCAGACCACTGACCTGATTAACAGCTCTCCCAGGGCTGGCCCGAAGGATTAGACTTACTTATACGTGGCTAGGAACCAATCGGTTACCTTGCAACGGGACCTACAGTTTATTGTGGAATCCGAACCACACTATAGCGAGAAATGAATTTCTATCACCGGAAATAAATTCCTCTAATTCTTCATTAGCCGGCCGGAGACTCGAACTCGGGCCTAGCGAGTGCTGGGCCACAACTCTACCGACTCTGCTAGGCCCGAGTTCGAGTCTCCTGCCAGCCAGTGAAGAATTAGAGAAATTTACTTCTGGTGATAGAAATTCATTTCTCGGTATAATGTGGTTCGGATTCCACAATAAGCTGTAGGTCCCGTTGCTAGGTAACCAGTTGGTTCTTAGCCACATAAAATAAGTCTATCCTTCGGGCCAGCCCTAGGAGAGCTGTTAATCAGCTCAGTGGTCTGGTTAAACTAAGGTATATTTAACTTTTTCTCCAATCATTACCCATTAGTACAAAATTGTCTGTTTTCTCCAGTTCCGCCTTTGGATACTTGTATCTCATCTCATTTATCATCTGGATCGCCTTATTTTGCTGTCCAACCACTCCGATTCTCTTGCCAGTTATCGGCGCTGAATGGCTGCAAGTGCCCTAGTGCATGGCTTTATAATGAACGATTCATTCATTCCGTCTGTCCTTAGATGCATTGCGTTCTGGGCGTTCCATTCATTCGTTCATTTAGTCTTCTCTCTTAGCTTTCCAACTCCATTAACCTTTATACGCTCTAATTTACAGTTCTGGATCAAGAGCGTATCCTTTGGACGTTGAATGTAAAGTTGAAGTCGAGTACGAATGATTTTCTCCATTACCAAGTGAAAATGAATCCGATATGATTATTACATTATTTGCCTTTGGAATTAAAATGCATTAATAATTTACATCCTGCTGTCAAAGGAAATTGGAATATATACTACTTCTGTGCGCAGGTACAATTCCACCCCGCGGAATTGAAATCTGCACCAATTTCGTAAGCCAATTCCACGTAACATTTACTCGTGTCCATCAAATGAAGAATGTAATCTGTTCCTGCGTGTATTTATTACATTCCAATAACGTATCTCCTGGCTGTGTGAGGTGGTGGTATTTTCCTTCGCTACATTTCATGCCAATTCCACTCCTTTTTTGGGTGGGTATTTCTTTTGGAATCTCGCTCGTTGTTGGTGCATCCTGTCTCCCGTTATTCTCTCGTCATTTCTTCTCTCCCTTTTCGTAGATTTTAGTCCAGCATTTCGCTCCGTTCCGTTTGAACCCGTCCCCCTTTCTTCGTTAAATTGCGTGCATTTTTGTTACTTGATTTTGTGTGTATGTGTGTGTGTGTGTGTGTGTTGTGTTTGCTCCCATGTACTTGTTTGCAGTTTCTATCGATGTTATTATTTATGTATGTGATTTAACTTTCGCGCACACACACACACACACACACACACACATATATATATATATATATATATATATATATATATATATATATATATATATATATATAAATTATATACATATACGTATATATATTGTATGTCGTCATTCCATTGCTTCCATGCATCCATCGTAATTCGCGTAAGGTTTTTGGTTTATTAATATATTCTACCATTCTATTAAGTCCCCCTCTTCAATTAGTGCCTATATGCGTGTGTATGTATATATATATATATATATATATATATATATATATATATATATATATATATATATAGATAGATAGATAGATATATATATAGGCTATATATTTATATATATATATACACACATATATATACTGTACATATACATATATATATATATATATATATATATATATATATATATATATATATATATATATATATATGTATGTGTGTGTGTGTGTATATATATATATATATATATATATATATATATATATATATATATATATATATACATATACACACACACACGTTTACGTGGGCGCGCACACACACAGTTCTTTTTAATTGATACTTTTATTTACCCTGGTATTAAGTTTTACCCTCTTGCTTCCCCCTCTTCATTTCATTTGCATCTGAAGCAGAGAGAGAGAGAGAGAGAGAGAGAGAGTCTGCCGCTTTTTCCCATTTCCCTCTGGAAGGGGAAAGCTAAGGGTTGATTCACTCGCGCTAAGGTGTTGCAGTAGACTGTAGGAGGAGGAGAGGAGGTGAACGAGGGGGAGGGACTGGGTATGGAGGGGAGATAGGTGCTGGTTTAGTGGCATTGGAAGAGGAGGAAGAATAGTAAGAATAGTAGGAGTGAGAATGGTAGGAGGAATAGGTAATGTTTGTAGTGGGAGTTAGTGGACTTGGAGGAGGTTGAGGAAGAATATATGTCCGTGTTGGTGGTTTGTGGGCCAGTTAGTGATGGAGGTGAGTGTTTGAGGGAGATGAGGAAGGAGAGTGGTTAGTGTTGGTGAATGTTGTGAGGGGAACGTGGCCTACAACTCTCTCTCTCTCTCTCTCTCTCTCTCTCTCTCTCTGTCCTTTTCATGGCTAACGTTAAAGGGGAAAGGAAGGAGTTCCTCGTAATTTTGGTGTATGGTCTATTTTTAAGTTAGGTTTAATTTAGAACGTCGTCTTTTTGGTTTATTTTTAAGTTTGGTTTGATTTAGAATGTTGTCTTGTTGGATTATTTTTAAGTTCGGTTTAATTTAGAATGTTGTCTTTTTGGTTTATTTTTAAGTTTGGTTTGATTTCGATTGTTGTCTTTTTGTGTTAATTTAGGACTAAGTATTTTTATTTGAATTGTTGCCTTATAAATGCTATCACTTTTTAATGCCCTTAGTTCATAGTGAAGGTTTGTAACTCTCTCTCTCTCTCTCTCTCTCTCTCTCTCTCTGGCTAAATTAAATAAATACTCATTTCTCTCTCTCTCCATCTTGCAAGTACAAATATTTTAAATCTCTCTCTCTCTCTCTCTCTCTCTCCAGTTCACCATAAATTTTAATACAGTATTCATCCCTCTATTGATTTTCCATTCATAAAGAAATAGACCCTTAATTTTTTTTCCAACCATCTTCTTTACGGCGTAACAGTGCGCTTGCTATTGAAACAACAAGCGATATAGCAAAAGTGGTGATGTCCATAACAACACGGGGATGATTACATTAATAATAATAATAAATTATTATTATTATTAATTATTATTATTATTATTATTATTATTCAGAAGGTGAACGCTATTCGTATTGAACAAGCCTTCAGAGGCCGTCGACTTTGAATTCGGCCGAAAAATACAATGTTCATTTGAAAGAAGTTTTAGCAGGTAATAAGAAATGCAGAAAGAATTGAAAGGAAGTCAGGAAATGCAGAGATCACATGCTTGGGAATTCTTTCCTTCCTGTAAGAAGAGGTTGATATAACTGAAATTTTCCTACACTGGTTTAGCATAATTGAAACCGGCGCCAAGTTGATTGTAAATGGCGTATAGTGTAGATGCTCGTTGCAGCATGAAGTCTTCTCTCTATTAGGGGTGGCTCCCGAAAAGAAAGCATGAAAAAAAAAAATTGTAGTTTACTGGGTACCACAAGTTTACCCCAGCATGCCTAGGTTAAAATCCCAACTGGAAAGATTAGAATCTTGAAGCGTCTTCTGTCCGTATCCACAGTCTCCAGGTTGGGGCTTTGTCATAACGATAGAAGTACATATCACTTGTGCACACACACACACACACACACACACACACACACACACACACACATATATATATATATATATATATATATATATATATATATATATATATATATATATATATATATATATATATATATGACTTATGACTTACACAATTGTTCTGTGCATTAACACAATTAACAACAGGACGTCATTTAAACTGGTTGGTATCTAGTGGAGTTACCTTCTGGTTTAAATGAGGTATGTGTGTGTGTGTGTGTGTGTGCGCGCACTCGTAAAAAAAAGTGTCTTCTGCCCCATGTAGTAATTTCGACTGCTCCCGACCGTCGAGGAATCCTTGTTCGAAGAAAAGGCATTAAAATAAATGTCAGTGTCATTTACTTTGATGGGCGCAATTTAGAATTTTTTTAAACCCTACCGTGACTTTTTATTTCGTGTGTCTTCAAGGGGGGTTGGGGGTTGTCTCTTTCAAGTACTTGGTATTCCAGCATCGTGGGTATTTTCCAGGGTAATGTAACAAGAACATGCCCTAATAGACACGGCTTCCGTTTTCGGGAGAGATGGAATTATTTCGTGTTATTGTCGTAATATATTATTTCATATTTTGATTTAAATGTTATTTTTATTGCCAATACTAATCTCTTTTTTTTCTTTAGTGAATAAAAATACTTATCGTAACCGTACGAATACCACCAAAAGTTTTGATGTTACTACATTACAACGTTTTGTGATTTTAGTTACTATAAATAATGCTGCTACCATCACCATCGTCACAGCTGTTATAGTTATTTTCACCGTTATGTTTATCATCGATGTTATTTTCAGGCTAAATGACGGTGACTCGGAAAACAAAAGAGAAAAGGTGGCGAGTTACCGCCATCTCATAGGGCGTGGAATTGTGGGTTTGTTTTTATAGGGATTTTTATAGGCATCCAAGGAAGATGAGAGGTTGATGGGTGGGGGGGTGTAACCCTCCACATCCCCCTCCTCCTATCCCCTCCCTACCCCCTCCTCCTCCTCCCTCTCCCCTCCTCCTCCTCCCCCTCCTCCTCCTCCTCTTCCTCCTCCCTCCCCCCTCCTCCTCCCCCCTCCTCCTCCTCTCCTCCTCCTCCTCCTCCCACCTCTAATGGAGTGTGTGTCTTTCACGTAGGTCTGCGCTGGTGAGAGGCGCATTATATGATCTCATGGTATTATCAGGGATCGAGCTTATGCTCTCCGCCCCTTCCAGGTTTTGGGACGGCTGCCTACTCCTTTAGGGTAGTGGAGTTGACCCACCCCTCTGCTGCTGCTTCCTAGCGGGGATGGTAATATCCACCACCCTCCTACCGACGGTAGGACTCTCCTTTCAGGGACATTGTTCTGGTGCCCCCCCCCCCACCTTCCCCTTTAATGGGGGTGGAGGGGGGTTACTGTTCCCTCCGTTATTGGGAGTCTAAGGGGGGTGGGGTGTTTCTTTTCCTGCTTATTATTCATAGCGTAGTCGTTGATGGTCGCCCAATGGTCGTTTAGTATTTTTTATTGTAGTTCTTTATATGTTTTTCCTGTCTTATCGTTGCTTGGTTATCACAGTAAAATTCTCTCTCTCTCTCTCTCTCTCTCTCTCTCTCTCTCTCTCTCTCTCTCTCTCTCTCTCTCTCTCTATGGAGGTTTAGATTAGCATATGTAGGTCCATTGTTCTGTAATATTTCTTTATATATATATATTATATATATATATATATATATATATATATATATATATATATATATATATATATATATATATATATATATATATACATACATATACATATACATTTCCGCAGGAACGCATGTTAATCCTGTTAACACAATATACAGAATTAGCATTTTTAATCACAAAAATTTGTAGATAAATGAGATAATTCGCAATCACCCCCTCCCACTTTTTTCATGTTATTAAGCTTCCCTACCCTACCCCTTCCCATCCCATCCCATCAATCCCTCAAGCTAGAGCATATTAACTAGTAAATTAGGCGAAAGATAGAGGTGGGGACAAGGAAGCTCTCTCTCTCTCTCTCTCTCTCTCTCTCTCTCTCTCTCTCTCTCTCTCTCTCTCTCTCTCTCTCTATATATATATATATATATATATATATATATATATATATATATATATATATATATATATACATATGTATAATGTAAATATAATATATATATATATGTATATAAATGTATGTATATACATATTATGTATATGTATATTGTTTTTGTGTAGCTGTTAATTAAACGAAGACAGCTTTCCTGTTGGTTTACGGCCGAAGCGGAGAGCGAGACTGCTCGACGCGCACGCGCGGCGGATTTACGATTTTGGCACTGCAGGTTCGACGGGTCCGAAGAATCGGTTTCCGATTTTTTTAAATAAAAGCAAATAAACGGAAAGGCGTTAAAAAAAAACTGGGAGGTCAAAATCGGGCAATCCGAATCGAGAAAGTTCGGGGATTGGATTTTCTCAGTTCGAGCGATTAGAAATCGGGAAGAATATCTGATTTAGAAAAAGATGTCGATGATTGTAAAAGAAGTGAAAGGGATTGGTTTTCTCTGGCTAATGGAAAGGAAGATGAATGAATGTGTGTTTGTTAGTGAAGACTTCTTTTTTTAATTTAAATTTAAGTAAAACAATTATAAAGATATGCTTATGATTGTTCTTTTTAGAGCCTCGAATATATATATATATATATATATATATATATATATATATATATATATATATATATATATATATATATATATATATATATATATATATATATATATATATATATATATACATACATACATACATATACACACACACACACACATACACATTTGTATGTGTGTGTTTTGAAACTGAAATTTACTGCTTTTATAAAGTAGAAAAGTTGTGTTTGTGTAAATAGCTCAAACATTAACGGAAAATACCGAGGATATATATTATAAAATGTGTGTGCGTTTTTGGAACTGAAATTTACTGCTTTTATAAAGTAAAAAAGAGAAGTTGTGTGTGTGTGTGCATAAATAGCTTTAACATTAACGGAAAATAACGAGAATACGTTGGAAAGATTTGTTTCACGGCTCAATTCGTAGATACAAAGAGAAATATTCAGTAATTTCGTAGCCGGCTTGATACACTTTGTTGGTATAAAGGTTTTCTCTTCATGGTTTCGTTGGTAATTTTAAAAAGCCACAGATGCCAAGTGAAGTGCTGTATTTACGTAAGGGGTAGATTGTTTTTGTTCTATCTAGATACTTTTAGAGGATTCGGGAACAATTAAAAATTCTTTTGCGTGGTCAGAATTGAGTCGGAAAAAATGCGTAATTATTATGCGCGTATGTTTTATGTTTCTGTGCAGCCAATTTTATTTCGAAGGATTTTGTTAAAATTAGTGGTCTCAGTACATTGATGTTCTGTTTTTCAATTTCTTTTGGTTATGATGGGTACGCGTATGTGTGTATGTGTATTTATATGTTATGTTAGAGATTGGTTGTTATAATGCTGGTGGTTTTGCGTATTACCTCTACGAAACCTTACTAATTATAATTCCATGACGGTATCTTATAGTATATATATATATATATATATATATATATATATATATATATATATATATATATATAAACATATATACGTTAATATATATGCCCACTCAAGTCATATATATAAACACAGAGTTAATGTACCACTGCCCACTCAAGTCAGAGAGAGAGAGAGAGAGCGCACCGACAATGTTGAAAAGTAATTGGAATGATGGAAGCATAATGAGATAAGTGTACTCTTTCAAACATTTAAAAAGCAGTAGAGAATCTTTACAATCTTGAGAAATATCTAAGACTTTCCAAAATGAGTTTTCTTTTCTTTTAATTACGCTACACCAAACCTCTGAACTTTCGCACATTGAAAACGACGAGAGAGAGCGAGAGAGAGAGAGAGAGAGAGAGAGAGAGAGAGAGAGAGAGAGAGAGAGAGAGAGCTCTCCCAGTGATACATTAGGATAATGTACAGTTAAAGAGAAGCGTCTCTTTAAAATTGCCTGGGAAATAGAAATGGGGTTCCCGTGTAATGAAGTTAAGGAACTTCCGACAATTCATAATAATAATCTTTTTTCCTGCTGGTGTTAGGAGGGGATTGGGGAGGGGAGGGGAGGGGATAAGGAGGAGGAGGAGGAGAGAGAGGCGGAGGAGGGGGAGGGGGAAGGGTGTTACTCAGGACCAGGCTGTGAAAGGAAGTGAGAAAAACTTTAAAAAAGAGAGCATCAACTCGAAGGCAGGAGGCATTCACGCGTAGAGTTTTGGGAATGCTCAGCTCCTAAACCGGCCTTTGTTGGTTTGTTGTGTTTTACTTTTTTTCTTTTAGCAGTTTTTTTTTTGTAGTTTAATTTTTTAGTAGTGTTATGTTATTTTTTAGGTGTTGGGTTCATTGTTCATTAATGCTGTGTTTAATAGTTTATGTATTTTTTTGATATCAGAATGATGTTTTTTTTTCGATGTTTTTATCTGATATCTTTGGGTAGGAAACAGACGTAGATTTTTAATGTAGAAGAATTTTTTTGTCCCTGTATTTTGACGGAGCACCAGTCACTCGCATGATTGCTTTCTCTTCCCCTTTCCCCGGCTGCCACCCATAACATTCGACAGACCACTAGGAACATTGCAGCATTAATAATGTGAAAATAAGGCAGATTTTAAATTTTATTGGCAGTTACTGTGATGCGTTGAATAGAATAATAAAAAGTGTTTCACTGTTAAGGTAAACGAGAAAAGGTAACGGGTGTTCTGTGGAGGCCAATCTGAAAATTTCCGGTGAAGTAAAATGGAAAATTGGAGTATGGTAATTTATCGATCGGTAGCTACAATGAGGTTTTGTCTGAATGTTTCTTTTTGATATGGCCTTTTTTGCGGTGGAATCTTGGTTTGCAAGATGACCTTTTAGACCTTACCCGTAAGTTTTGTTCATTCCTGAACAAAGCTAATAATGCAAGCAATCGTTAAATGTTTGGACTGATTGAGTGCATTGGGAAGTTCGGTAATAGAATGCCGAAAAATGAGTGATGTTGAAATGAGTCACTAGAGAAACCCAAAAATTACTTACGCGAAAATTAAACGTAAGAATTGAATATTAAAAGTAGTTCAAAACTAAGAAAATATTAAAAGATAAGTCGAAAATAAGAAATAAGAAATCATATTTCAGTGCCAGGAAACTTTCTTCCTTTCAAAGCTCAATCTTTCTTGGAGAAGTATTTGGAATAAACAGAGAAGGTTTTTTTTTTCTGCAGAGCATAACAGCTGGGCGTGGCAGCCGCCCTTAAAGCATGAAAGGAGAGACTTCGTAAGCTTTTTGAGTTAACGTTTATATACGATCTTCGACGCTGGATTCGCTTACCATGGCCAGGGGAGGTTTTAGGAGGTCGGGGGTAGGGGGTAGGTCGTCGAGAGGAGTTTGGCCCAGATGTAGGCTGGAGATTAGCGTTTCGAGTGAGGGGTGAAACTTCCTTAGTTTTGGAAGGTGTTCGAAGAGTAGGATTCGCGTAAGTGGGTCAGGAGCTGTTTATGGTGAGCGAGTTTAAAAGGCCGAGGGATAAAGGAGGGTTCGGAAGGACAGAAAGTTGGAAGATGAAGGAGAATTGGGAAACTCCTCAAGGTTTAGTTAGAGGTGAAAGAGGTTTCGCAGTGTCGAGAGCCGAAGGAGAATTCGAATTCCAGAGAGTTGAGAGAGAAAAACGGGTTTCAGAGTGACATAAGGTTGAGAGGTAAAGGAGGTTACAAAGCGACTTAAGGTTTAGGGGTAAAGGAGGTTACAGGGCGACATAAAGTTGAGAGATAAAGGAGGGTTCCGAGTGACATAGGTTTGAGAGAGAGATTATTATTATTAAAGTAGCTTAACCAGACCACTGAACTGACTTTCAGCTCTCATAGGGCTAGAGGGGGACACCGAGCGACATAGGTTTGACAGGTAAAGGAGGGTTCGGTGCGACGTTAGGTTGAGAGATAAAGGAGGGCTCGAAGCCACAGCCTGAAAGAGGGTCTGGAGCGACAGAAAGTTAAGAGATAAAGGAGGGGTGAGAGCAGTAGAAGGTTGAGGGTAAAGGAGGATTGAGAATGACAGACAGAAGTTTTAAAGATAAAGGAAAGTTCAGGACTACAGAAAGTTGAGAGATAAAGGAGGGCTCGGAACGACAGGTGGGCGGGAGGTAAAGGAAGGTTCAGAACTACAGAAAGTTGAGAGATAAAGGAGGGTTCAGAACGACAGGAAGACGGAAGATAAAGGAAGGTTCAGAACAACAGAAGGCTACGATATAAAGAAGGGTTCAGCACTACAGGAGTTTAAGAGATAAAGGAGGGTTCAGAAGGACAGAAGATGAAGGTATAAAGGAGGGTTCAGAACGATAGAAGGTTAAGAGAAAAAGGATGGATCAGAACGACAGAAGTTTACGAGATAAGAGGATTTGTAATGGTAGATTGTATTAAAAAAGGTGGTTCTAGTAGGTGAAGAGATAACCGAGTTTTTTTTTTTTACGACTGAAGATTAAAAGATAAAAAAAAGGAGGGTTCGAACGACAGAAGTCTGAGAGATAAGTGCGAGTTCGGAAGTATGAAGTAAAACTTCTGGGGATTTGGAGTTTTTAAAAGGGGGATTGGCTTAATGTATGAGGCCAGGAGTAGTTTGGCAAATGCGCTTGTACCAGAGGTAAATCTTCATAGAGTTAAGAGGATTTTTAAAAGATGATTGGCAACGTGAGGCCAGAGCTAATTTCGGTGATGGGTTTGAAGTAATCAAGAGGTTGTTTTACGATGGAAATTGCTATAAGAGGGGTTGGGGGGGCGGGTTACAGAATTGGTGTTCAGATATAAGATTTAGAAAGTTTTTGGATACAAGATTTAGAATGTGTTTTTCCATCTAAAATAAGCCACCCTTGTGCCGGCACGGGCTCTTGCTCTTCAGCACCCCTGACACTTTTTTTTTTTTTTTTTACTGTAATCCGAAGGGCTTTGAGGCGATTTAGTTAAACTAACGAGAGGCCGGGGGGAGGATTTGCTAGGCGAGATTCGTATGGAAGCCGCAAGAAAATTTATGATTTGGAAAGGGCAGATGCTGTAGTTTGGAAAAATTCAGACCCAAAGAGATTTAATTAGGATGTAGAATCTCAGGGATTTTGAATGGTTTGGGAGATGCTGGTTGATTAGAGGTTCACAGATTAGAAAAACAAGTCAAGAGGTTGACATTCGTTGGAGGTTTTAAGTTTTTAGCGAAGTACCTCCCCGAATTTATAAGGGGCAGGAAGTTTGAGAGTGATGATTAGATGGTCTAAAAGTGTGCGTGTGTGTGTGTATGCAAGGTTTATACTTGAGGAGTTAAACTTCGAGGGAGTCTCGGGATTTGAGGTTTGAGGGGATGATGAGAAAACATGCATGAGGTTTGAGAGGTTCAGCGACAGCAAAGGAGAGCTGCAAGAGATTGAGTTTCGAGAAAGCTTCGGGAGAACCTCCTTCCGTTTCCAAATATCTTTAGACACATTACCTTACGAAAAGGGTCAAGTCGAATATTGAAATCAGCTATGTAATACATATTCGAATGAGACGAAATAATATATTTTTTTTTTTCGAATAGGACCTCACCGTATTTAGAAATATATCTGTTTAAAAAAAGGGGAGGTGCCAGTGGTGTAAACACGAATATTCCTCTCTAGAAAACGGAAAAATAAACTATCTCTAATGGACGAATTTTTATGGGGAAATAGTGCAGTATACAAACATAGATTTATAACATTAAGCATTTTCTCAAACATAGTGTATAAAGTTCTGATACTTTTATTCAGTATTTTCATCGTGAATGTATAAATACGAACCTTTTTTCATTCTAACATTGCTGGACCATTCTCAGGCAAATACACGTTTGTACATTTTTTTTTTTTTTTCTTTAATCAGTGGCCATTTTCTCTGGTGGTGGGAAGGAGTAATTGCCTTTCATGACGATGCAACTTTTATTTTCGAGAGGTTCAACCCCTTCGTTTTTAACAATTCAATTAACAAATGTGCGAAATCCTGCCAGGATTGTGCTTATAACTTTTACAAATTTTTTTTAGGTTTTATTTTTAAAGTTTTCCTCCCATCTATGACCATTTTAGAGAGAGAGAGAGAGAGAGAGGGTTAGTAAATCCCAGAACTAATACCTAACTCCACCAGTCTATGTAAATTCTGATAAAAATTTTGTGAATTTTGATTGTTCTTTTGCGGAGAGCGTGGGAGTGTTTCGTTAGGGGCACTTTTGTCTTCCTGCTGGAAGATTAGCTCGCAATTCCCACTGGAGATTGTTATATATTTGAAAAAAAAAAAGTAGGGAAACTTCGGAAATTTGGTTTATTCATTAATTTGATAATAGTTAATGCCGAGATTTCAATAAAATTCATTTATATATTGGCATGAAAGGATATGTTAGTTCATAATTTTATGGCATGAAAGGATAATTGTCAGTTTATGAATCTTCCCGGAAGGAACTTGAAAGAATGCGTAACAGTATGGTTCATATTTAATTCAATATCTGAATTCTGTATGTGCGTATATTTACAAGCTTCAAGTTTTTTTTTTCCCCTTTGCCTGTATCATTACTATTTTATTTTAATTTCTGCTATCATAACGTTCCCAGACTTGTCCTAATTGCCTGCTGCGTTTTCCCCCGAGATTGAAGACGCCTTCATTTGCATTCCCTCTCGTATTGTATTAACCTTCGTCACGGCCCGTGTCCGCTGGAACCTCCCTCCTTCAATCCACGCCCGCCCCGGCCGCCCTCGAACCCTTACCTTCTATTCGGAAGGCCGACTGAAACCCAAACGAAACCCAAGTTCCAAACGAACCCAAGCTCCAAACGAGACCCAGGTTCCATTGAACGGGAGAGTCGTCCAGGCGTATCTCAGAAATCGTCCTTCTGACACTACCTAAGGAAATATGCTGGGTCATACGGTACTCCGAAGGGGATACTTCTGAGGGCTGCCTCCTCCCCTCCTCCAAGGACAGAGCCAGATCTGGTGATATACTCCACCAGGGTGAGGGTGGGGGTTTTGGTAGGGGGTACTCCCCTCGTAGACGAGAGCCAGGTCTGGTGGTATATACTCTTTTGGGTTAGGGACGAATGGGGACCCTCAGTCAGAGCGAGAGGGGAAATAGGCCATTTACATTCAAAGCCCCGCGCCCTTTCCAAGGTTTCCTTTGAGATGGAATTTGGACGCTGAATCCTCTCTCTCTCCTCTCTCTCTCTCTCTCTCTCTCTCTCTCTCTCTTGTCTGGCCCTCCCTTTCTCGTCCCCTACCCCCTTTTCCTCCCCACCTTCAAATCTCCCCCTGTCCTTTGCCACTCGCCTACCGACGGGGCCGGTGACTTCGAGAATGTATAGCCTGTCACCTTGGCTTCAGGCTTGTGTCTGCGTTGAGGTTTTATTCGTACACGCGCTTTTTCCGCAAAGTTGTGTTTAAACGTAATGTGGCCTGGGATATATATATATATATATATATATATATATATATATATATATATATATATATATATATATATATATATTTAATAACAGGATTTCATTTAAACTAGATGGTGTCTAGCGGAGATATTTATTCAGGAAAAGTTACTATCTTTCTAGGGTTAACAGTCCTCATCGTCTGGTATCCGTAGAATGACCTGACACATGGTCCAGCTGTATTTATATGGGTATTTGTTGTATTAATGCACAGAACAATTGTGTAAGTGATAAGTTCTTATAGTTATATTTATATATATATATATATATATATATATATATATATATATATATATATATATTTATATATTGTGTTGGTTGTTTGTGGTAACCTAACATTGCAGTGTGTACTTGGTAGTCAGTCGGCTGTAGTGTGACTCAACCAAGATGGAAAAGCACATGCTGAAAGCCGGAAGGCCTGCAACGCCTTTTAGAGCCTCCCACTCGGATAAGAAAAGGTACAAAGAATGCGTAGATATTCAGAACTAGAGAGGGCTCACGGGATCTTATCCGGATGTGCTTACAACACGTGATGTCGTGACGTGCAGTTTTACTGGGCCAAGACGGGGGTAGATATTAACTGGCAAGATGGTTCATCACGCTGTTCAATTTGGTACATTATTTTTCCTTCAAGTTTTGGTCTAGGCTTCGCCAACTCTGTCGGGCTGCTGACTGATCTTAGGCAAGCTGAGTTTTCCTACCAATTCCCCTTTCTCCTCCGGTATAAATTCCCCCCCCCCCCCCCATTTTTTTTTTTATTAAGATTTATTTTCATTCTACTGTACTGTATATCATAATTTTTTTTTTTTAATCTTATAATTCCTGTGGGAGTCAGTTTTGTCAATTTTTGTGTGCTGTTCCTTTTCTATTTTATATTTTCCACCTGAAAATGTTCACCATTTACATAACTGCCATGTAATTATACCATCTCATATCTCTCTTTTTTTTTTGGCTGGTTATTAACTATTTCTTGTATTTACTTAATTTTTGTTACTCAGTTTTCTCACTCTTACTTCTGGTCACCCTTCTCTCGCCTGATTTAATTATCGCTTCCCATCGTTTGCTCGTTATTTAGATAACTCATTTATCGCTGCTTACTCTCCTCTTTCACTTATCCCTTGCCACCTGTCTTTCATTTACTTATTTTTTGGCCATTTAATTTTTTCCATTTGCTCTTACCTCATCCTTTCTTTAATTTCCTCATTTTCCGCAACTTTCTAATTTTCATATCCACACTTCTTTCCACTTTTGCTCTCTCAAACTTTCATTTCCACATTTCTTGCCACTTTTGCTCTCTCATTTCTCTTTGACCTTTTTTTCTCATTAACTCATTTTGTGCCACTTACGTTTTTCTTTCTCTCTCCCCCTCTCTCTCTCATTTAGCCAGTTCTCCCCCGCCTCTCCGAGTTTAAGAAGCCCTGTGCAGGACCTCATTTTAAAGCTTTATTGGATGTTAGGTGAAGAATATGGAGAGCCATTTGCCTCCGTCGGGCCGGAGATATGAGAACTTTACAGGCGTCAAATATTTCTTCTCCGCGGGTTTCATGGACTTGGACTTCTGACAGACAGACAGACACGCGGAAAACATAAGGAAGCGGAGGATAATATTGTAGTAATTTTTGACAAACACACACACACTGAAAAACATACAGAAACAGAAGGTGGAGTTGTAATGTTGTTTTTTTTTTTTTCTTGGGTGTTTTCCTCGTATTTCTCTTAAATGGGGTTTGTCTCGGACTTCGGACATGGTATTCTCTCTCTCTCTCTCTCTCTCTCTCTCTCTCTCTCTCTCTCTCTCTCTCTCTCGTCCACGTAGACGCGCACGCGGGAAAGTGAAAAGGATTATTATTATTATTATTATCTTTTAAATATTTCTCCTCACTGTCTTCGTGAACTTGAGGCACAAATAATCTTTATTGGTTTTGTCTTCATGGTTATTTTTCTCTGGCCTCACTGACTTTTGGTTCAGTCTTCCTCGCCAATTCCTATTTCATAATTGCCTCTCTCTCTCTCTCTCTCTCTCTCTCTCTCTCTCTCTCTCTCTCTCTCTCTCTCTCTCTCTCTCTCTCTCTCTCTCTCTCTCTCACCTGGAGAGTACCTTTGATTATTCCATATGGTATTTATTCTCATTCGACACGCTCCTACGATACAAATTTAAGTACACAAGCTCTCTCTCTCTCTCTCTCTCTCTCTCTCTCTCTCTCTCTCTCTCTCTCTCTCTCTCTCTCTCTCTCTCTCATATCCCACGTGGAGAGTACCTTTGATTATCCTATATGGTATTTATTCTCATTGGACAGGTTCCTAGGACACAAATTTAAGTGTACAGGCTCTCTCTCTCTCTCTCTCTCTCTCTCTCTCTCTCTCTCTCTCTCTCTCTCTCTCTCTCTCTCTCTCAGCCCACCGGTAGAGTACCTTTGACTATTCTGTATGATATTTATTTTCATTCGACACGCCCCCAGGATACAAATTTAAGTGCACGGCGTCATACCGCAATTAAACAGTTAAAATATGTGGCATGACCTAATCTACGATACATTGTATTGTAATTGCACGTTTCTGAACCCAATTCGAATGCTGTAATCGAATGGCTAAAAATAAATTCCAGAGTCCATTTTCCCTGAGTAGATAAATACTAGCCAAGCTAAATATATACATATAACCGAACGTACAATGAATAGGTTAGCGTGATTCCTGATTGGTGTAGCTGCGGGAACAAAACAGTAGAATTAACATATATTTGTTTAAATAAATGTTACCGTGAAGTGGAAGCCACCATTATTGTTATTGGTTTTGTATTTGAATGTATTATGTATATTTGGATTTATGTTAATTTTGTATGGCCATTATTATTATTATTATTATTATTATTATTATTATTATTATTATTATTACACAGATTGTCTTTCACGAGACTTTGAACTTATCATCATCATCATCATCATTATTATTATTATTATTATTATTATTATTATTATTATTATTATTATTAATAGTTCGAAAAACAAACCTACCAGCTAAAGGAACCCAGTAGGAAAAGCAGCCTAAGTGCAGTAAAGTGAACGTAAGCGTAAAGAATA
>NC_089794.1:33170697-33238197 GCF_040412425.1 Macrobrachium rosenbergii | reverse complement strand
GTGTTCTACATGGTTATTTTAATCGGAGATTCTTTCTTATAAATGAAATCGTTGGGATTTCAGGTTACACGTTTGTTTGTTTGTGAGATAATTTAGTAAGAGGGCACATATTCTTTTTGTTCTTGAAATTCACAGCTTGATGGGCCTGCGTTCGGTCTCCATACCGGGAGAGGTTAGAGAGGCATGGCCATATTAAAGGTTTTTTTAAAATCCTATACGTATATATTAAGTTCTTTTTCGCGTGTTGTCTGTGGAACTTAGGCTTAAAATTTTCATGAGGAAAATAGGGATATCAAGATATGCCAAGATTTAAAATTAAATCAACAGCTGCAATTTATCATTCATTTCAAGTTGTTATGGAGAGAGAGAGAGAGAGGCAGAGAGTGCAGAATTTGAGAGATCTCCTCCCCTCCTCCCCCCAAAAAAATAAGTAGTTTGTGCAATGAATTAAATCAAATCTTTCTGGAGAAAATTTCTCTGCCCCTATCGACAGAAGTGTATCTGCAAACGCAGCCTCGTTGCTCTGACCTTGAGGACAATAATTCTTGGAGAATTCGTCTTGTAATTTGGTGTTAAAGTCTGCGAAGTTTTTTTTTTTTTTTTTTTTTTTTTTTTTTTTTTTTCGTGAAGAGAAGCTTCAGTCTTCTTAGTCTAATGTTTACTGATGCTGTTTGGATGCTTGAACGATTTTCAGATACCTTACTGTTTGGAATGTTTGCAGTTACAGTAGTAGTTAAAATATTTACAGACAATTGTGTACTGGTTGATATATTTATAGATGTAGTGACGATTGAAATGTTTACAGACATAGGCTAGTAGTTTTTAAATGCTGTGTACATGGCGGCTTTTAGGAAATGTATTTACGAGGTAATTGAACTGGTAAAATAATTGCATTTTAAGATATGCGACGCAATAAATTACAAGCTGGCAAATTGTTTGCTTCTGATGTGGAAATGGGTCCATTACTATGAAAAATAGGTCAAGGTCACTGATAATTGGGTCAAGTGCTTTGGTCATTATCCTGTGATGAAGAAGATGAGTGAAGAAGAATTGCGGTTTATCAGAAAAGAATAGTAAATAGATAAATATGGGATGTGGTGACGATTGATAAAAATCGAACGTTTCAAAAACCTTGTTGAAATTTTACCTTAATAAAATTGTTGAAGTTTATAAATGGGATGTGACTGTAAACTACAGAACAAACTAATCTTCCGGAGAGACAAAATTCTGTCACATGGGAAGCTCGGGCAAGAAGCACTTTCATGTGAAGAAAAAGGTGGGCACATAAAACCAAAACCTACCAAATGAGACCTCGGGCGTACCCTGGGATGCTCTCCATCTTTGTGTCTGAGAATAATACCTGTGAACAACATTTTCTGAACGCCGGGAGAAAAAGTTGTGAAAAACCTTCTGCTGCTGCTGCCCCTCCTCCTCTTCTTTCCTCGTATTCTAGTTTATCCAAGTAATAGTAGTACCTTCCCCAACTTCTCCACCACCATCAGTCCATTAGAAATATTAAAGGCCTTTGTGGAGAGTGTTCTCCTCGCATACGAGCTCTCTGTGTCCTCTACCAAAGGAGGACAGGAAGATTACGATTGAGGTTCATTTCGTTATTACAGTGTGGCGCGAGCGCTTTTGGCATCTTGCACCATCTCGTCGTCGTACTTTGCAAACGTCGTTCGTATTATCAGAATTGGTAGTTCCGTTTGTTCGTATAGTGCTGGACTAACGAACACGTGTTACTCGAATTTTACCACCAATATTGGCAACTTTTGTGAATATTCAATTATTGCAACAAATCTAATTTGTTTATTGAATTTTACCTCTTAATATTGGCTACTTTTGCCCCAGTTCTGTTTTATTAACAATGCTTATTTGTGAATTGACCTCTACCAGTGGCAGTGGCAACTTTTGCGCAAATTCAATTTTTGCAACAAGTCTAATTTGTTTATTGAATTTTACCTCTAATATTGGCTACTTTTGCTCCAGTCCTGTTTTATTAACAATGCTTATTTGGGAATTAAGCTGTACCACTGACAGTGGCAACTGTTGCGCAAATTCAATTTTTGCAACAAGTCTAATTTGTTTATGGAGTTTTACCACTAATATTGGCTACTTTTGCCCCAGTTCTGTTTTATTAACAGTGCTTATTGGTGAATTGAGCTGTACCACTGACAGTGGCAACTTTTTTCGCGAATTCAGTTTGGGGAACAAGGCTTATTTGTTTATTGAATTTTACCACTAACATTGGCTGCTTTTGCCCCAGTTCTGTTTTATTAACAATGCTTATTTGTGAATTGAGCTGTACCACTGACAGTGAGTACTGTTTTCGCGAATTCAGTTTTGGCGACATGGCTAATTTTTTTTTTTTTTTATTGAATTTTACCACTAATATTGGCTACTTTTGCGCCAGTTCTGTTTCATGAACAATGCTTATTTATTTAAGTGAATTGTACCACTGGCATTGGCTACTTTTCCCCACATTCAATCCTGGCAACAAGGCTAATTTGTTTATTGAATTTTACTACTAACAGTGACTTTTGCTCCAGTTCTGTTTTATTGACAATGCCTATTTGTGAACTGAGTTGCGCAAATTCAGTTTTAGCAGCTAGGCTTATTTGCTTATTGAGTAACACCACTGATTTTGGCTACTTTTGCGCGAATTCAATCTTGCCACCAGTATTTGTTAATTTGTGAACTGAATTGAACCGCTGACATTGGCTACTTTTGAACAACTTTAATTTGACACTAACAGCGGCTGCGATTACGGCACTTTAATTACCGCTGTTGGCAACTCTCCAGCTTCAAATTTTGCCACGAGTATAGACTGCGCATGACAAAGTTTGCCGGAAAAATCTTTTAAACTTACTAAGTATTTTTTGTCCTTTTTTTTATTTAGTTTTTTCCTGCCTATGTTATGAAAGACAGGCTGTAAAGTCACCTAAAACGAAAATCCATTTGACATGCATATGACCATAATCGTTGCGATGCCAGATTACGTAAATAATTAAATGCGTTCAGTGATGCACTGTATCAAACACCATACGCTCAGTGCTTGTGTTTACGAACTTGTATCAGACATGTTTACCCTACGATTTTGATGTTGCCATTACCATCGATAATGCACATGCTATGAATAACGGCATTTATTCGCATAATTGCTGGTTAATACGCATAAATACCCGGTAGTTTGATGGTTGTGATCAATTTTAGCAAATTAATCAGATTGATCTCTGCTTTTTCGTAATTGCGAGGTGGGGTATGGTAGGGCTAGTTGGGGCTTTTTGTCACATGCAGCGAAGCGTGGTGGTATTGACGCATGTTTGTCCTAAAATATACACATGGCAATGAATGGGTTTTCATCCATAGGTGTATGTATGTATATATGTATTTATGTATATATATATATATATGTGGTGGTATTATGACAGTCATGTAATAATTATCAATAAATACAGACACGAGTATTAGCAGTTTTAAGTCAGGACTGTTCATGTTAAAATGTCAGTAGTAATTATCAACTTGTAACTTGTGTTGCTTGACTCTCTCTCTCTCTCTCTCTCTCTCTCTCTCTCTCTCTCTCTCTCTCTCTCTCTCTCCTTCCGTTAGGCGTCTCGCCCTGTTTCCATTTTGGAATTCACTGTGGGTGTTTGCTCTTCCCTCCGGTGAGTTTTTTTTATATGGGTTTTTAATGGTTTTGGGTGGGTTTTACTTGCGTTTTTCTGCGGTACTTTCCCGTTGGGTTTATGATTTTTTTCGTGAATTTATGTAATTGAAGGGTTAATTTGGAGTATTTTTAATGTTGGTTTTATGAGTGTTCTTGCAGTTTATCGTTTTATTGTTCGTCGTTTTTCATTAACTTCAGGTGTCAAAAATAAACGTTGGAAGAATTAGATAAACTAGATGAAAGCAGTACAGTGGGACGACGAATTCAAAGGAATGATATAACAAAAATTCGGCTGGAGAAATTCATGCTGGAATAGCATAGGAAAACGAAAGAACGAGGGAATACCATTTTGTAATGAAGAGAGTAAGTAAAGAGAACGAAATTAATAGTTATAATGATTGTGAAATAACCATCAAACGGTGTCAAAAGGCAGTTTGATGATATTGAAAATAACAAAGGAAGAAAATAACTGTGAAAATAAAATAAATAGGAGATTGAATAATAAAGAAAACTCTTGTTAGAAGTTATAGAAAAAGTTAGATAGAATGGAATTGGAAATATAACAAAGTCAAATGGAAAATAGTTATGTAGGATAAGAGGGGTGGGTGGGGTGGGGTTACGGGAGGGGGGAGTAGGGTCCCACCACGAATAACTCGGAAGGATTGGGATATTGGAGGGTGGGGGGCGTTAATGGCCCCCTCCCTACTCCCTACCTACTGCAAAGCCGTCCATTTTGGAGGTGGGCCAAAAATGAACTGGATGAGTTGATGTTGGAAGGAAATCACAGATGGAGGCCTCCTCCCCTTCCCATTTTAATCCCCCCCTCATTCCCCCTCCTTTTCCAACCCCCATCTTCACCGCCATTCCATACATCATTCATCATAATCTCTCTCTCTCTCTCTCTCTCTCTCTCTCTCTCTCTCTCTCTCTCTCTCTCTCTCTCTCTCTGCCATTCCATACATCATTCATCATAATTCTCTCTCTCTCTCTCTCTCTCTCTCTCTCTCTCTCTCTCTCTCTCTCTCTCTCTCTGCGCCTTTTTAATCAGGTAGTGAATTGCTTTTTCGGGTCGCTTTTAAAGTAGATAGTTTTGAAGACGCAATCAAAAACATATTAATTTTGTTTTAATTATAAATGTGGATTGTAATTTTTAGGATGGACCTTGACGTATTTAGATGTTTTGATGAAACGCTGGTCTGTTCAGAGGTTGTATCAAGTGGTGGGTGTTTTCAGTTTTGTTCCCATGGAAATAGTGACTTCGTTTGTTGAGGAGTGTTGGTTATCTTTGAGTTTCGATACATTATGTATATAGTATATACGTATAATATTATTATTCATGTAATGTACATTATATGCATACATACATGCATACTTGCCTATCTTTTATTTTGTATATTTTGAAAATGATGTTCTTATAGGAGGTACTCGAAATGATGTGTTGTTGATTTAGTTTGATGTAGTTCATATATATTTCTTTAAGCACTGGTCAGTGTAATTTATAAGTGTCTATGTTTCTCCTAATTCCCGGATAACTTGGAAAGGATATTTACTAAGTAATTGACACAGATATATAAGGATAGCTTGGATAGTAAAAGCATATAGGTTTTCATTTCTCCTGTTATGACCTGAGGTTATCTAATTCCAAGCAGGAAGTTGATTTAATTTTAGTTGAAGTTAACGTATTAAATAAGCTTCAAAGAAATTGCGAGAATGAAATCGGGAAGAAAGCCCTTGGGTTAATTGTTTTAGAAGGATAATAAGGATATCCATATTTAAATAAAAAAAAAAAGATAAAGCACAAAATATTTCTAAGGTCCATGACCAGCAAGTAGTTTCGATCCTCAAGCAAGCAAGCAAGCGTATTGTTTACCTTCGAGTCATTAGACAAAAAGCGTCGAGTGCTCCCCCAGTTAATTGGTCCTGAAGGATAAGGGTTGTGTATGTGTGTGTCTGTCTGTGTCTGTAAGGGGGGGTGGGGGATTTAAAAGGGCAAAGGTCAACCCACTTTCGGCCTCATGACTCGAGGCTCGTCCTCGAGATACTCAGGTCGAGGACGACGTATTGTTCAGCTAATGATGGTAGCGTCTGCCCTATTTTCTCAGCCATCATCTCGACATCCATTCCCGATGTAAATGCGCCGTCCTTTTGTCTTCGTCCGGCTCTGCCTTTTTTTATTTTTTTTTTTTTTTACTGGGTCTTCTTACTTCTTTCCTTCCTCTTGGCCACTTTTTTTTTTTTTTAAATGCCACTTGTACCGGCCTCATTTTTTTTTTTTTCCTGCTGTTCCAACACATCCCCTCGTGACCTCTTGTTTGAGCCCTATCGAACGAACCGACAGGCCGACTTACCGACTGTCCGACAGCCCGACTATCCGACCGACAGACTGACCTACTGACTATCCGACCGACCGCCCGACCTTCTGACTATCCGACACACCGACTATCCGACCGACCGACGGACAGACCGACTTACCGACTATCCTACTGATCTACTGACTATCCGACTTACCGACTATCCGACTGATCTACTGACTATCCGACATACCGACTATCCGACCGACCGACCGACGGACAGATCGACTTACCGACTATCCGACAGACCGACCTACTGACTAACCGACCTACTGACTATCCGACCGACCTAACGACTATCCGATCGACAAACCGACTATCCTACCGACCGACAGACCGACGTACTGACTATCTGACAGACCGACTATCCGACCGACCTAACGACAATCCGACCGACAGACCAGCTATCCTACCGACCAACCTACCGAATATCCTACCGACCGACCGACTATCCGACCGACCGACAGACCAACTATCCTACCGAATATCCTACCGACCGACAGGCCAACTATCCGACCGACTAACGGAGAAGGAAGGGCCGCCCTCCCGTGCCAAGAATTGGGGTCTGTAGTTGTGTTACGGCCAGGGAAAAGTTTTCATTTCACTTAGGAGGAAACGGAGACAATCGCAGCCGGTTGACAGTTTTTTTTTTTTTTTTTAAGAGAAAAGTAATTTAGATCATGAGGCTTAGATGAAGAAACGAATATAAAAGGGAGTGTTGAATATATATAATGTGTGTGTGTTGTTGGGAGGCCCGTTTTGTATGTATATAATATATATATATATATATATATATATATATATATATATATATATATATATATATATATATATATATATATATATATATATATATATATATATATATATATATATATATATATATATATATATATATATATATATATATATATATATATAAAACGTGTTTGACAAAATTTACTTTAACTTTTTTCAATGTTACGAAGGAACGATTTTATGTAATCTCACACACACACACACACACACACACACACACACACACACACACACACACACACACACACACACACACACACACACACACACAAAGAAAGATTGGGAGTAATAGCTGATCTAGTAGGGGCGTAGAAGGGATGGTTGACAGCAACAGGGGTTGAATGCGAGGGCAGATCCACGCGTTTGAAGAGTTTTTTTTTTTTTTTTGTGAGAATCTGGTGATTGGCTTCTGCCATCATGGGTGAAGAGGGAAGGAAGAAGAGGCTCGAAGTACAAGGGAGTGGGACAGGGAACGAAGTGAAGATATGGAAGGTGTAGGAGAGGAAGAATCAGGGGTAGGAGAAGATGTAAGGGCGTACATCGAGTTCGGAAACCAAGGCAGCAGTATAATATATAGTAAAGGGTACAGATAGGGGGAGAGTGGTGTTCAGAATCTGAACACCTTGGGGGTGTTGGTGAACGGGTTGTAGGTAAGTGTATCTCAGTAGGTGTATCAGTACAAGGGTTGGATATAAACAGGTGGAATTGTAAGCGCTCATGGTGGGAAAGGTAAGGAGTCATCGGTATAAGGTAGAAGGTAGAGAGAAAAAGGTTTAAACTGAAATGTGCCCGAATTTTGATATTTACGGACTTATTTCGTCTGTTTGCTGATTTTGTCTTTAGTTACTAATATGTACTTTTACTAACACCAAATTACTTGTTTCGGTAGTGTATGTTGTTTTGTTAATGTTCATTATATCTATTTCGTCTACGATGCCACACGTTGAATAATGGTAAATTCGCTATTATTCTCGAATATTTAAAAAAAATTGTTGAGAGGAACCATTTTGAATAGGATCGGCCTGGAATGTTAAACTCTGCGGTTTGCCATCATAAATTTTAACTGTGTGCTGCCGTTGATAAATAGGTAATGGAATTTCGTTTCAGTATTTTTATATTATATATATATATATATATATATATATATATATATATATATATATATATATATATATATATATGTGTGTGTGTGTGTGTGTGTGTGTGTGTGTGTGTGTGTGTGTATGCCTTTATAATTTGAGGGGTGGCACCCTCCAGTACACAACATTCATTGTTTTGGAATTAAGCTGCTGGACGTAAGCTGTGTCCACCCTGAATACAATCCGCCCTAGTGATCTAACTGCCAGGTACATAATTCGCTATGTCAAAATTATGCGGCTTTGGGTGAAATAAGTGCCGTATATCAAAAATATTTTTGAGTAAAAGCCCTCATATTCGAATCGAATTTGATATAAATAAAAAGATATGACTCGCTGAAGCCAAGCAACATAATATTGAATATTATTATTATTATTATTATTATTATTATTATTATTATTATTATTATTATTATAAAAGCAACGCCTATAATAATACTAACAGCACCGCCTTCGTTTTGTAAAAGCCTTTGAGTGTAACGAGATAATAAGCTAGATCCCCCCCCCCCCAACCCTACCCTCCTTCAGGAGGAGAGCTGTATCGCCGCCCTGTTTCTTTGCGCAGGCAGCAGCCATCAAGGGCGCCGCAATCCCACAGGGACCTCCTGTCACTTACGTGCACAGAATGACTCGGAGTGTTTATACTGCACCACAATTCCTTCGTGTGTATTATACACGTTCGTACTCGTCAGTGCTGATGATACGCGTTTTCCGTCTTGTTGACACTGTTGTTATTATCCAGATCTGAGTTGCCGTATTATTATTATTATTATTATTATTATTATTATTATTATTATTCGAGGCTTTATGTGGCTGAATATTTAGTTTGATCTGGTGTCTCATTGGTCAGAGATGTAAGTCTCCTAGGATGTGGTTTGTTTGTTGTTATTATTATTATTATTATTATTATTATTATTCATTGGACGATTTTTCGAAATATTTGTTATTAAAAAACTTTTGTTATAAATTTTAGCAGTAATCCTCAGCACTTCTTTTGAAGAGCAATTTTGTTTTGCATTATTATTATTATTATTATTATTATTATTATTATTATTATTATTATTATTAGTTATTGTTCAGAGTATGTAATACAAAAGACGGTTATAAATTTTACCAGTAATCTTCTACACTTCATTTTAGGGGAAATTTTATATTTCATTATTATTATTATTATTATTATTATTATTATTATTATTATTATTATTATTATTATTATTATTATTTCCAGAAACACTTCAAGCCACTTACGGTACTCTAAGATATATGGAACCAAATCTGAATCCTGCCAATATTGTTATTGTTAGTTCTGGTGTTTACATTGAAGTTAATGTTACGACTACTGGTCTCATCCGCTCTCAAAATAACGCATTCAGGCAAAGCGAGTTCATATGTACACCTGTTAGTACATCTTACCCACGTATGTACACATGTTAGTACATTGGACCCATGTATATACACCTCTTATTATCCTACATCGTGCTGATGTATGTACCCTTGGCAGTACATCTTTCCCATGGATGTGCATGTACACCTGTTAGTACATCATACCTTTGTATATACACGTTAGTACATCGGATCGACGTATGTACATCTGTTGGTACATCGTACCCATGTATTCACACTTGTTAGTACATCGTACCCATGTAGGTATACCTGTCAGTACATCGTACCTATGTTATGTACACCTGTTGGTATATAGTACCCAAACAATAGCGGAATTATAATGCAGTCCTAAGCTGCGTTCGGAGAGAGAGAGAGAGAGAGAGAGTCTTTTCACATGAACTTTTGATGAAAATCTGGAGGTTTTTGTGGATTCTAACCTGTGCGCTTGGGAGAAGGTATTGCGTTTTGAGAGGCGAGGAAACAAGGCTTACCTCAAGAGATAGTCCTGAAATCAACAGAAAGATTTTACAGAATCAAAAACAGGTCAGTGTAAGGTATGTGACCCACTTCTCAAAATAATAGACGAGAAACGGTTCTAAAGACGTTTACACAACACTGGTAAGGGAAGAATCAGTGAACTTTTAAACTGGATAAACCGCTCTTTGAAAGAATTAAGAAACGTTTAAACGCAAAGTCTAGAGCACGGGTTCCCAACCTGGTGCTCGCCAGAAACTCTGTGCTGTTTGACGGCCTGGCAGTGCTCTTTTGAAGTTGTTAATATCGTGCTCGCGAGCACCAACTCTTCGTAGGCCTAACTGCCGTATTTAAATTACCCTTCCGCCTTTTTCTTTTTATATAACATTGCTTGCGAGTTCCTTTGGCAAACACTGGTCTAGAGAAGTATTTAACTTTAAATATCCCATTGTTAGGGAAGGTTCATTATATTTTTAAACTGGATAAAACCCCTTTTAAAAAAGTCATGCAACGTCTAAAAACTAAGTCTCGAGAAACATTTAACCTAAATTATCCCTGAAACGTTTTCATTTCCAAAATTTACTGTACCTTCGTTCATATTATCTTCCTCCCGTATTACCTTCCACCCACTCCTAACAATTGTTTCATAGTGCAACTGCGAGATTTTCCTCCGGTTACACCTTTTAAAAGTCTCATTCGCCTCAGTTTCCTTTTCAACGCTGAATGACCTCGTAGGCCTCAGCACTTATCCTTTGGCCTAAATTTTGTATTCCAATTCTAGTTTATTCCAAAATGCAAAATACATTCCCACAGACTTCGAGGAGTTTTTCTTTACAGCGAAGGCAGGAACGTTTAGAAAAAGCCCCAATTAATTAATGTTTATATGAATCGTTCCCAGCAACGTTACTGAAGAGGATTTGAGAAACATTTCAACATCAGAGCTGCAAAATGTTTGTGACACAAGAACTTTTTTTTTTTTCTCGAAAGACATTGTATTCAATTCCTTTCATCTTTTTCGTCGGGTCAAAAGGCAATTTATGAAGTAAGAGAGGCCATGGACGAGAAAATATGATATGAACTTTAGTTATCAAAAAGTTACAGAACATGGGAGATATAAATGTCACATAAATTTTTATCATAAACGAGGGAAATAACGCACGTATCTGCGTTGGCGTTAATTTATAGTGTAGGTTAAATAAGCAGACAATTTAGTTAGTGAACGAATAAATTTTTTAATGAATTACAAATAATAGAATAGTATAATGAATGTTTCCGATTTCGTGCATATTACATCACTGAAAGTAATCCTGTTGTAAGCGCTTTACTTCGAATTATTCTCTCTCTCTCTCTCTCTCTCTCTTCTCTCTCTCTCTCTCTCTCTCTCTCTCTCTCTCTCTCTCTCTCTCTCTCTCTCATTTTTGAAATACGAAGGGATTTTTATATTCATATGGAAGTACAGAAGAGGAAGGAAAGGATTATCCCCTGGGAGGGAGAGTAATAAAAGAAAAGAATACCGAAATGGTTGCTCGGAAAGATGGGCGTTGGGTTGGGGGCGGAGGGTGAAAGGGAGGGGGTGGGTGGGTGGGCCAGTGGGTTTTATGTGGGCGCGCAAGGAAGCTTTATAAGGTGACGGGTGACAAAGCCTTCTGGGCAAGGGGATGTGTGCTTCATTTTACTCTTCTCTCTCTCTCTCTCTCTCTCGTAGATGGGGTAGAGCTAGGTATTACCCTTAAGGTCTTCAGTTGGGTTTAATTGAGTGAGGCTGCTAACCCCACACCCTGTCCCATGGATATTCAAGGAGATTGTTATAGAGAGAGAAAAAAAAAGAGAATAGTTTAGTGATTAGCTCTCTCTCTCTCTCTCTCTCTCTCTCTCTCTCTCTCTCTCTCTCTCTCTCTCTCTCAGGCGTGTCCATTTTCATGATGTTCAATTCTGTTTGAAACACAGCGCCTCGTGAACAGAATAGCGCTCTCTCTCTCTCTCTCTCTCTCTCTCTCTCTCTCTCTCTCTCTCTCTCTCTCTCTCTGACAGCGAGGGAAAGTGGAGAAAGGGTGTGAAGAGAAATGAATTGGTAAGTCTTCCGTCTCTTCGCCCCTTTTTAGAGACTTTGTACGGGGTTGCACTTTTCAAGGTTCACGAAGGGGATCATGCACGTGTCCTCTCTCTCTCTCTCTCTCTCTCTCTCTCTCTCTCTCTCTCTCTCTCTCTCTCTCTCTCTCTCTCTCTCTCTCTCTGAACTAGTGAAGGAAGACTGGATTTGTTGCGTATACAAATTTGATTTATTTTTTCATAACCATTACTCTCTCTCTCTCTCTCTCTCTCTCTCTCTCTCTCTCTCTCTCTCTCTCTCTCTCTCTCTCTCTCTCTCTCTCTCTCTCTCACACACACACACACACACTGAACCAGTGGAGGAAGACTGTATTTATTACGTATACAAATTTGAGTTTTTTATTTTATAATAACCATTACACACTCTCTCTCTCTCTCTCTCTCTCTCTCTCTCTCTCTCTCTCTCTCTCTCTCTCTCTCTCTCTCTCTCTCTCTCTCTCTCTCTCTCTCTCTCTCTTTTGTAAAGGAAGACTCTATGTTTTACTTATACAAACTTGAGGTTGTATTTAAGAATAAGCATTATATTCTAAAATGCGGAAAATATTGTCTTAAGTTTGGTAAAATCGACTTTATTTGGTGATAAGGAAAGGTTTTTTTTAATGATAAATCAAAGGAATTTTTTTAATGATAAACCAGAGCTTTTTATTGATAATATCGGTTGGGTTTTACCAATATGCACGGATTAAGTTCATTGGTAAAAACGGTTTTGGTTTAGATAAAGTTTTTTTTTTTTATAAACGCGGAGTTCAGTTTATTGATAAAATGGTGTTCCTTTTCATTTCAATAACCTGGTTCGTTTTATTGATAAATATATCCTTTAAATCGTTGAAAACATATTTTGGTTATTGATAAAAATGGATTTTTCTGTTGTTGGACGCTACTTTTGTCCGTTGATAAAAATGTCTTACTGTATAAGAGGATTTATTTTTATTGATAAACGCTAGTTATAGTTGTAAATAAAAAGGAGCTGCATTTTTAAATATGAACTTGAGCTAATTGATTAAACGCTTACTATGTGCACTGGTAAAAGAGGCTTTTATATTTATAAAGACTTAGTTTGACATTTTATTAATAAGGGCTTTTTCTGTTGATTGATAAAATGCAACGATCAACGAGGCTTCATTTTAAGATAAAGTGGATTGTTTTAATTATAAGAAAAAACTTTAAAAGCTT
Organism: Macrobrachium rosenbergii; assembly: GCF_040412425.1. Taxonomy (NCBI): domain Eukaryota; kingdom Metazoa; phylum Arthropoda; class Malacostraca; order Decapoda; family Palaemonidae; genus Macrobrachium; species Macrobrachium rosenbergii. The sequence continues at coordinate 33,225,106 of NC_089794.1, read as the reverse complement.
GATCAAGTGTTGCGACGTTTGTTTGGTAGTTCTGGCTAGGTCAGTGATAGACTTATTAGTGCTTGACTGTATAATGACAAAACTTTGTATTGAATGATAACTATTTGTATAATGGTTCATTCAATGAGGAAATGAATGATGTCAGTGTAGAGTTATTGTTGTTATTAGTTTTCAGTGAATAAAGCAACAAAGCTAAAATAAAAACTTAATATTTTTTTACTATATAATGATAAAAGTGTTTTCATTGAATTATAACTTTTTATATAAGGTTCATTCAGTGAGAAAATGAATGATTTCAGTTTAGAATTATTGTTATTAGTTTTATTGAATAAGCAACAAAGCCAAAATTATCACTTCTTGACTGAATAAAAAATTGAAATAACATTTTATATAATGGTTCATTCAGTGAGAAAATGAACGATTTCAGTTTAGAATTAGTTGTTGTTGTTGTTAGTTTTCAGTTAAAATAAACAAAATAAACAAACCCAATATTAAAACTTACTGTTGCTTGACATTATAATAATAAAAACGTTCTTATTGAATGATAACTTTTTCGGTAAAGGCGTCATTCACTGAAAAAGTGAATTATCTCATTGTAAAATTTTTTATATTAATTTGTAGTGAATAAGTAAACAAAAACAAAATAAAAACTTACTATTGCTCGACTATTAATAGAAATTTTTGTATTGAATGATAGCTCTTATAATGAAGTCTTCATTCAGTGAGGAAATGAATGATTTCAGTGTAGAATTTTTATTGTCATTAGTTTTCAATGAATAATTAAACACGCCCAAAATGAAAACTTACTATGTTATTATTGAATAATAACTTTTTATTTACAATGATTCATTCAATGAAAAATTGAATTATTTCAGAGTAGAATTATTGACATTATTAGCTTTCAATGAATAAATAAACAACCCCAAATTGAAAACCGATTATATTGAATGATAGATTGTCACTTACATAATTAAAGGTCAGTACACTATCACTGCATAATTAAAGGTCAGTATATTAATGCTACATAAAAGCCAGTAGATTATCATTACATAATTAAAGGTCAGTATAGTAATGCTACATAAAGGTCAGTAGATTATCATTACATAATTATAGGTCAGCAGATGATCATTACATAAAGGTCAGTAGATTATCACTACATAATTAAAGGTCAGTTGATTATCACTGCATAATTAAACACAGATCCCTCATTTGATGATAATCACGAAACCGAAGCGTCTCATAAAACAAACAGTAATGGCTCCAATCCGTTTCCCATCCGGTAGAAGCGCTATAAATTACCGTTGGGGGCCGAAGAAGAATCGGATTTAGTGTGTACTCATTTACCGAAGATCTAGTCAATATTCATTCACGGTACACAAAAGGCGGTGACGGTACATGAGGGGATTAATTTCTCCCGCTTGGGGGAAAAAAAAGGCTAATCGCCTCGGTTAATGGTGATGGCGTTTATGAGAAAGGGGGTTAATGGCGTTATGAGTTGGTTAGCATTGATGCATTGTTTTGCTCTCTCTCTCTCTCTCTCTCTCTCTCTCTCTCTCTCTCTCTCTCTCTCTCTCTCTCTCTCTCTCTCAATTTCCTAATGAAAAAACCCATTAGCTGCATAATTATGTATTGGTTAAAGAAGGATTCTCTCTCTCTCTCTCTCTCTCTCTCTCTCTCTCTCTTCTCTCTCTCTCTCTCTCTCTCTCTCAATATATATATATATATATATATATATATATATATATATATATATATATATATATATATATACTGTATATATATACATACATATATATATATATATATATATATATATATACACACACACATATATATTATATAATGTATATTGTAAGTATGTATGCATGTGTGTTTGTTTGTGTGCGTGCGTGCTATTTATAGAAGCTCTATTCTCTGCATCGAAAGTATGTGATAAGTGGGACGAGGAAAGAAAGAGAGAGAGAGAGGATACGTGTGAGAAAGAATGGTTCCCCAAAGAATAGTCACTTAGCCTGATGTGGGTTGAGGGACCTACGCACGGACCTTTTTTGATAATTAGGATTAGGTGATTATATTGGCTGGTGGAAGGAGATATGCTACATAAAGCTTAAAGCTGACTTTTACTGCTTTCTCCATTGGAGAGAGAGAGAGAGTGAGTGGAAGGAACATAGTGATCAAAGTTTATGGTTTTAAATAAAGAATTTTGGTGTGTTTTCAAGTACCTTCTGTTTTAGATTGAGAGAGAGAGTGAAAGATATTGGGTTAAGTAATCGTTTGCAGTTTATTAGCGTGAATTAGGTAAAAATCAAACTGAATTATATTACCTTTCGTAGTCTTTAGGAGAGTAAGAAGATCGGAATATAAATAGTGTTTGAGAATTGCAGCTGTTTCAGTAACTATGATCATTGAGAATTTTCTCCTGTCAAAATTTTTACTGACATGTTCCCTCCTCAAGTTTGTTTCTTTGGTACATGCGCATTTCTGTTAATTTTCTGCACGTTTCCACCTCGAGTGCTTTTTTATTTTATATTGGACTTGCCCATTCCTTGTGATTTTCCTGAAATCGCGCCCTTTTCAGAGTTCTGTTCCTTTAGTAGAGACCCTTTTCTGAGTGTTGTATAATACTTCCCCTCATTTATGTACCATTCATTGGGTACATGGCCACTTTTGAATATTATTTCCCTAATAATCCAGATTATGATCGATTCCCCCTCAAATACGTAATCATTTCTGTTCTATTACTAGGCTGATTTTGTGTGTCAGCTTCTGAGGGAGTTTCATTTTAATTTCATGGCCAATTCTAAGCTTTATTGTCTCTTCAGTGAGTACTCTTGAAGTCAAAGGTCCCATGTGCCCAATAGAAGGGGCCACCTTTTGTCAGCATTATCACGGCATGTGGTGCATGACAAGTTTTGAATTTAGTGTTGGTAACTTCAAAGAAGGTAAATGATGACAAAAATTATGTGATATTTAAAGAAAGTTGACATTTTTCCCAGAGAGAGAGAGAGAGATATCGCACGTGTGTGAAATGGATGAACCAATACGGTTAAATCTTTTGCAAACATTTTACCAGCAGTATTTATAACGGGTACGAAAAATGCCATCTGTTTATTAATTTTGAAATTTGTGAAAATTATTTACGAAAAAGGAGAACGAGGTAAAGTTTTAGATAAAATGGCCTGTGCCCTGTAAATGGTTGGCAAACATTTATCAACGTTATTGTAACGGGAAAGATAAACACTGTCTAGTATTTATTTCGAAGACGAGAAAATATCAGTATTTATATTGTTGATGTACCTTTTCATATGTTCCGATTCTTCTTGATAGAAATGTTGCCTTTTAACTGCTGGCAGTTATCATTCTTGATTTCGTGGACTCCGTATTGATTAGCAACGCAGTCTCCCCCCCCACTCTCGTCCTCTCCCCTACCCTCCCCCACTCCACCCTCATTCTCTGGCACTCTGTAATCAACCATTAGTACTGTCTATCTGTAATCAACCGTTAATGTTATCTGTCGGTCGATGAAGCGAGATTAGATGTAGATGACGTCTGCTAAGGACCGCTGGTAACTGAAAGGGTTAACGAGGATTTCGTTTAACGAAAGTCGTTCATAAAAAATGGGTCAACGAAGGTAACAAAAAGATGTGTCAAGTCAGCGCAGAAGAGTTACCGAAGACGCATTTAGAAAAAAAAAAGGCAATGGATATAGTTTTTGAAAGCAGTTTTTAACGAAAATGGTTAACGAAGACTTCACGATAGACATAACGAACATGGCCAACGAAACGTATACCGATGGCTGCTAGTAAAAATGAGTAGCGAAGGAATTGTGTAACGTTAAATATCAACGAGAAAGTGGTTAACGAATATTTTATATATATACTGTATATATATATTATATGTATATATATACACTAATGTATACCTGTACATATATATGTGTGCATTCATGTATATATGTCACTTGTCAGTCGTGGGATCAGCTGCCGTATTTACCAACACAATGTATGTGTATCATAACCAACTAAATTAACTTACAAAATGCTTCTACATACAATACGTATATAATTTGCACCCAGCATCAAAAGACATTATTTAACGAATTGTTTCATTCCATTTTTTAATGATTTGATGGTATTTATTTTAATCTCTCTCTCTCTCTCTCTCTCTCTCTCTCTCTCTCTCTCTCTCTCTCTCTCTCTCTCTCTCTCTCTCTCTCTCTCTCTCTCAAATATTTCCTTCCCAAAACTAAAACCGAACACCCAAGTCTCTTCTTCTTAGTTACACTTCATAAGTCTTTTCAAAAACTGAAACAAAAGTAGGTTTTCTCTCTCTCTCTCTCTCTCTCTCTCTCTCTCTCTCTCTCTCTCTCTCTAAAATACTATTTCCTCCCCAAAACTAAAACCGAACACCTAAGTCTCTTCTCAATTACACTTCATAAGTCTTTTAAAAAACTGAAACAAAAGTAGGTTTCTCTCTCTCTCTCTCTCTCTCTCTCTCTCTCTCTCTCTCTCTCTCTCTCTCTCTCTCTCTCTCTCAAGACCCAAATCACTAATTAACAGAATTCACAGAGGTATACATGTCCAAGAAAACGCTCCCACATTTTTCCTCTATGAAATCTACTCGGGTTGCCTCGGCTGAGAGTCAGCAGTGCTACGACTTCACTGAGAGAGAGAGAGAGAGAGAGAGAGAGAGAGAGAGAGAGAGAGAGAGAGAGAGAATGTTTTTAACTCTCTCTCCTTAACGTAATACACATGCAGGAATGAGTGACAGCTCGGCAAATGCGAGGAAGGAAAGAGAGCAGGAAAAGGTCTAGCTTGGAATTAACTTGTCTCTTGTAACTCGGTGAGGTGGAAGTGACAAATTTAATTAAGAGGAACCTCCCGTGTCAGCTTGAAGAGAGAGAGAGAGAGAGAGAGAGAGAGAGAGAGAGAGAGAGAGAGAGAGAGAGAGAGAGAGCATGCTTTTGTTTCAGTTTTTGAAAAGACTTATGAAGGGTAATTGAGAATGAAGAAGACTTAGGTTTTCTGTTTTAGGTTTGGGAAGGAAATATAATTTGGGTCACTTCCCCCGAAGAGAGAGAGAGAGAGAGAGAGAGAGAGAGAGAGAGAGAGGTGGGGGTAAGGAGTATGTTCTTGTTGTAAGGGTATTTGATAAGTCGTGGCGTATTATATTGCAGTTTGTATTGCAGACAAACAACAGTTTAATGGAGAGAGAGAGAGAGAGAGAGAGTCTACCGAACATCTTCCTTGTTACTAGCCCAGTCTTGAAGAGAATTTGCAGGACCGAAGGAAGGTAAATGGGTATCCTGTTGAAAACGACTGAATTATCATCTGTAAATGTAAAAAAATGTTTTAGATATTCCTGAGGACGGTCGAAGATAGTTTGGATAGTTTAATGTAGAGAGAGAGAGAGAGACTTTTTCTTAAAATACCGTGGTTTGTTTTGCTTTTTCTATTTTCTATTTGGAACCTTCTGTCATGTGAAATGGTAGCAACATTGTAAAGAACACCTGAATGTATATGTACTGTATATATTCATATATATATATATATATATATATATATATATATATATATATATATATATATATATATATATATATGTATGTATGTATGTATGTATGTATGTACATGTACATGTATGCAAGTATAATCTCCAGAGGTAGAAATTTCGTTACTTAATTTGGACAACCTATTGTAGAACAAGACCCAGGAATTTGTCCAAATTTCCTACATACCATCGGATGGCTTGTTTGCTTTTGAAGAAGCAGCATAAGAAAATCCCATTACGGGGCAGGGAAGCTTCTTTCAATTTCCTTTAAGATAATCTGTCCAGAAATGGCAGTATTTATGTATGTGCTTAAACCTGGTGTTACGTATTTATTATTTGCCCCTAATGAAATTTAGAATTCATGTATGTGGAATTATATTTGAAGAAGCGGAGTTTGAAAAAAAAAAAAAAAATATAAATATTTGGAGGCCATTAAGAGTAAATTGGATGTAAACATGCAAAAAATGGGCTTCACAGCTTCGTCTGTTGTGTGATGCATCTGGGAATAGATGACGTCAGAACCTTAATGTGCTCAATTGTGACATTAAAGAGTGCTTTTGAGAGTGTCTGGGAACTTAACATACATCATATCTCCTATTTGCTGTCATCCTTACATACTTTCATTGGGAACTTAACATACATCATATCTCCTATTTGCTGTCATCCTTACATAAGTATGAAAGTAATTAAGAAAGTAATGTAGCTTAGAATACATCCTTTCCCCTATTTGCTGTCATCCATACATAAATATGAAAATAATGAGGAAAATAATGCGGCTTTTGTTGTTTTGTATATGCTAACATCAGGGGCGTAATTATCTTTGAGAGAGAGAGAGAGAGAGAGAGAGAGAGAGAGAGAGAGAGAGAGAGAGAGGTGGTCCTTCTAGGGAAAAGTGATATTTTGCAGGTCACTAGTTATCAACAGTGGTCTTTATAATAAGAAAAAACGATTAAAAATTAAGAAAACATGTAATTGAAATCCTTTCATATGTTTAGTTTCCGTTAAGCAAATATATGAATCATTGTGCGCATTCATTGGTCATCAGGTACAAGATGAAAATGAAGATATTAAGAAACCCCCTTCTTTTTTTATGTAGAAAGAACGGTTACAGTAAAAGATTTGTGCGAGAGCGACTTCAGAGGAAAAAACAAGATAGCCACTGCTACATCTGTACATGCGTAGACGTGTGAATGTTTATCGTAAGAGGCAGAAACTTCTCCGATAAAAAGAAAACCCAGATAAAATAAAACGGAAACAAACTGGACCGGTGCCATTATGATGAAGAACAATATTGCCTCCTCTAGCGAAAGAGGTAGGAGGGGGGGGAGGATGTGGTGGAGAAGGAGATGGTGGAGGAGGAGGAGGAGGTGGTGGTGGAGGGCGAGACCCAATATGATATGTAAATGCGAGTGTCCGCCTGTCCGGTGCGGTGGTGGTGTAGGGGGGGGGCCGGGAGGAGGGGTGAGTGGGTGGAGGAAGGAAGGGATGGGGGGGGAGGCTATCATTGCACCTGCTACAGTTGGCCTTGCAGTCGCCACGATTATGTGGTGGATTATGTGCGGTATTTGTGGAGAGAGGGAGAGAGAGAGAGAGAGAGAATCCCATTTTTAATGCAGTGTGGGAGATATCGAGTTGAACGTTACCCGGTCGCCACGTTAACAAATAATCTGAAGCCCAGGTAGTCATGCCAGTTCGTAAGTTTTGTTACATTTAATGCAGATTACTTATCCTTATCGAGACGTTAAAATGATTAAGAATGAGGCTCTGATACAGATTACTGCTTCTGCGTTATTTACATTTGATTTAGACTGAAAAAGAGTTTGTAATGGGAACAGAGTGACTGTGTAGGCATGCACTAACTTCCAGCTCTCTCACCGAGACTCCAAGACCTTGTAAGAAGTCGTAAACAGTAGACCTACGTCAACAATACGTGAAGTAAAACTAGGAACACGGAAAGCGCGAGTAGTTTGACTAAGCTCGGCCTAAAAGGGAGGTTTGGGTGAGACGTGACCACGACCAGACCCATAGAAAGAAACCTTGTCTCTCTTGAATTAGGCTAGCCGTATGTCAGCACAAATTTAAGGTAGTTGAGGATGATAACTTCGTTTAGACTCGTACTATGTGCTTCATAGCCCTTCCCCATAAAAAGAATGCTGAATTAGTCCATTAAATTCTTAGCCATGAAAAGACTATTTGCGCAGCTTGACCAGCGCTCGCCTGTGAAGTTATACCAGTTGGCTTGATATTATTAGACAAGATTGTTTTGTGCCTCTCCAATGTATAGTTCCAATAAGTGTGGAAATTCACAAGGTAGATGAATATATGTTTCTTTTAATAAAACAGAATACGTTTTGTTAAATAAAGGCTTATTTCTTTTAAACCCTCTTGATGCAAGTTCTTCTGGATTATGTAAGCCCTTTTATAATAGTTCATGTTACAAGGAGATGCTTCAGTTGGAAAGTAAGTGCATTGATTGGAGAGAGAGAGAGAGAGAGAGAGAGCCGCGTGTTGTAGCATATTTTGTACGATTTTATGAGAAAATAAATGCAATTTGACCAGCTGAAGAAAGAATATCAGTGTCTTGGCAATTTTATGTTGTAAACACGCTGTATTTTACCTCCAAGATATTGTAAGTGCTAAGTGAGGAGGGGCGGGCGGGGAGATGGGGGGGCGGTTGTAGAGAATCGCTCTGCTAATATTGTATTGCATGCCTCACCAACATTGCGCTGTGTAGATACAACCTCGCCGACAGGGTAAAGTTTCCGTTAGCTACATTCACAGCCTTCCTTATGCACCCTTCCCTCCCCCCTCCCCTACACCACCAGCAATTTAATTAACTCGTGATATCCCGTGGATATAACACGATATCCGAGTCGTCTGTCGATAGATATCCTTCCCTGGCGCGGTTGCTATGAGCTAATATGCACAAGGTTTGATAATTTACAAGGCTTCCGTTGTTGTGGTAAGGCGTTCGAAATCATTAGCCAACTTAGTCGATTAATGAGCAAGGCGAGATCGGGGTACGAAAGTGATGTGTTTCGTATTGTTATAATGAATGTAGAGGTATTCCCGAATACGGTGTAGTTTTGTTTGTTTGTTAGATAAGGGAATAATATTTGAATCTTTAGCTTAGTTGTCTATGTAATGTAGCTAAATAGATTTACTATTCATCCCATCCAGCCGTGTATAATTAGGTCAGGTTGACTTTCATCTGGTATTCTTGAGTGAAAAAAAAAGTTGGTTATAAATGAAAGATAGTGGTAGAATTTTTTTATGTTCACGTTGCACAGCGCATCCATAACTCCTTGGAAAGCAATGTCTTGCTCCTACGTACCGTGCTGCTCATTTAAACCGGTTGAGGACAATAGTACTAACACGGGATTGGATTTAAAAGCCCTCCGCTCGTGCATTCTGGAAGCACGTGTTGAAATGTGTTGACTTTTAACTTGCAGTTTGATAGCGCAAGACCGTTGCGTTGTTTGGTTCATTTATTATTGACATGGTAATATGGATTTCTGAAGATGAATGTGTCGCTTCGAGTAATGAAATGAAACTTACTGCATCATCGATTTATAGGTTTCTGAAAAGTACCATGATGCGAGATGTTGGATACCTTTGTGAAAGTGATGATAACTTTGGAGATGTGATTTGAAAGACGGTTTTTATTTTAGTAATAAGATTGTCGGTTTGTCGAGAGGTAGGAAGAGAGAGAGGGAGAGGGAAAGAGAGGGAGAAGTGTAGCATTGATGGTCTAGGTTTCGACGTCGTGCGCAAGAAGGGCTGCGTGACTATTGTTTTGCCCGGGAGGGAGGCGAGTGGTGGGAGCGAGGGCGGCCGGCAGGCAGTGTGACTAGCGTTATGGCAGTGCACGTGGACGTGGCAGCGGTACGATGACACCCTCGCACCACCACCACCATCAGCCCACCAGTCTTGACAGTGTGACCCACAGTGTTTGACCCACCAGCGTTGCATGATCCTACTAACGCGGTCAGTTTGGTGTGGCCCCTTGTGACCCAGGGGGCAGGTTTAGCGGTCACGGTGTAATCCCAGGGTGCCCCTGGCACAGATTTTTTTTTCGTGCGTGTGGCAGCGCTACGGCCCTCCGTATTGATTGACAGAGCAGGACGCACAGGTGATGCGGGAGTTTGCGCTCAACGGCAGCATGGCGAACAGGTAAAACATCACATCGCCATAACCACCAAATCCACTAGCACCTTTACTCCTACTCCTACTCCTCCTTAGTGCCACAGCACTCCCCATGTATTTGCCACAGCTTCTGCTTTGTCCAAGCAGAGGGGGAAACCGCTTGTCTGCTGCCTGCTGAATATTATGCCACGGCTGTTCTAGTTGTCTCTATTCACGAGAGCAGGCAAACACTGCTGCCACTACTGCTGCTGCCGCTGCTGCTGCTGCTGCTGCTACAGCCCTGCTGCCGCTTTAGCCGGCTGGGCTTGTTTTCATTTACACTAGTATTTCTTGTTGCTTGGCTGCTGATGGTTCTGTATCTCTTTTCTTCGGCTCTGTGAAGTGCAGATGTGTGTGTTTTGGTGTGAGGTCCACGGCTTTGTGTTCAGCGTAGGCGAATGATGAGCTTTTCATGATAAATAACAAGAGTGAAAGCGTGTTCATTTTGGGAGGGAGTGTATTGGTGGAATTGTGTTTTAGGGGAGGCGGATATATCGGTCTCCGCTATCGGCCGCTACGTCCCGCGTGGCGCTACCGTCGTCAGGAGCAGCGGCAGCAGCAGCAACGGCAACAGCAGAGGCAGTATATACATGTGAAGTTTTTGTAATCCTCAAAGCACATATCTTGTACCTATTGATTTTGGCGTTTTATCTCCTCACCACTCTATGGTCACAGGGCGTACGCTAGCACAAACGAGTAGCTGATGTCTGTATCAATACACTGGTTTTCGTGCAGGGCTTCTGAGGGGCGCCGAATCTGGGCTGGGCAAGTTTGCAACAAGCCTGTGGTGTGTGTCTGCAGCCCACCGTCATGGCCACAGTGATGTCCCGGCTACACCTGCGCCCCGAACTCTCTCTGCCTCTCTTCGCCCCCACCGCACACACTTATGAGCCTCCACCTCCCCCACCATGACACAAAGTCTCCCCCAAACCGCCACCACAACCATCACCACCCACCCTAGTTCTTCCTCCTCCTCCTCCTCCTCCTTCTCCTCCTCCCTCCTCCACCACCTCCTCCTCATTTCCCTCCGTGTCTAACACTCGGCAGCGCACACAGCCCCATTGGAGCATTATCCCTTTATATCAACAGCCATTTTTCCCACGAATCCATACCACCCTCCTCCCCCATCCCCCTTCCATTTCTCCCCCTCCTTCCCCCATACATCCTATAGTGGATTCCGAAACTTCGCTGCGCATTTGGAATCTTGTATGGTCATTGCAATCTTGTGAATTGCATATTGAAATGGTTTGGGACTCTCTCACACGACTTTTCTCTCACACCCATGCGCTGTTTTATTTTATTCCTCTCCATCATTGTGTTCGCTCTGAATGAATACTCTCTGGTTTGAAATGACGCGTGTCATGCAATATTCATTTGGAATGTATTGTATATTGTATGTAAATCGAAATACAATGAAATGTCAAAGACATGACTGGAATTCTTGTACAATGTATGTGACTATGACCCATATGGTTGATAAATCGAGTTTTCTGGTTATTACATTTTTATGTTTAGTCGAAATACATCGGGATACAGCAGATATGACCGGAATGCAATTTATGTTCTCTTGTCGGTATGATTAGAATTCGTGCATGACTCATACATTGTTTATACAGTTGCACATTGAAGTATGAATTTATATAATGTGAAATAAGTTAGTGTTTAATGTCTGCTGTCATACTCATGCTTGTATTTTGTACTAAGGAACATACTTCATTAACGGTTATGTTAGCCTTCAGAATAGTTGTGTAAGGCGTATTCCACACACTTGTTATTCCTGTATGTAATTACATTTGTTTTGGTATTCCATATGCACTTTGTCTTTTACCACTAGTGTATCATTACCTTATGTATGGATGGTTATATACATTTTTGCTATTACACACACACACACACACACGTTGCAGTAGTATCCTCTGCTCATACAAACTCACAAGTGCAGTCATTAGGTATATCGCTCGATCAAATCGTGGTTAGCGTAAGTGTAATTTATATCACTGGGAATATTTTCATAATAAAAGAATCATCTTCATTATCACGACTTATTCCCATGGCATGTCGTGACTGTACTGTAATACATAGCGTTGGACATTTTAGTTATTGTGATAAGTCTGACTTTGACGTACACTTATTGCCCTCCTCTGGTCTTCATTTTGTGGATGATTGTATCCATTTATATGTATTTTCAGCACATTTCAACTTATCTTGTGTTATCTTTCATTTCTCAATTTCACCCGAGTTCATTTTTCCACCTGAATTAGTCCTTATCACCCATCACCCTTCCCCTGCTTAGCCAAATCATATTCTTGAACTTTCTCCCCCTCCCCTCCCCCACTGGTGTGTTTTTCTTTATTGGTCTTGCTCCTCTACCTCATTTCCTTTTTTCTTATCCCCCTTTCCCTTTCCTTATCCCCCTTTCCCCTTCCTTATCCCCCTTTCCCTTTCCTTATCCCCCTTTCCCTTTCCTTAACCCCTTTCCCTTTCCTTATCCCCTTTCCCTTTCCTTATCCCCCTTTCCTTCCTTATCCCCTTTCCCCTTCCTTACCCCCTTTCCCTTCCTTATCCCCTTTCCCTTCCCTTTCCCCTTCCTTATCCCCTTTCCCCTTCCTTAATCCCCCTTATCCCCCTTTCCTTCCTTATCCCCTTTCCTTTCCTTACCCCCTTTTCCCTTCCTTATCCCCCTTTCCCCTTCCTTATCCCCTTTTCCCTTCCTTACCCCCTTTCCCTTCCTTATCCCCTTTTTCCTTTCCTTATCCCCTTTCCCTTCCTTATCCCCCTTTCCTTATCCTTTCCTTTCCTTACCCCCTTTCCTTTCCTTATCCCCATTTTCCTTTTTAAACCCTTTCCTTATCCCTTATCCCCTTTCCTTTCCTTATCCCCTTTCCCCTTTCCTTATCCCCTTCTTCTTTCCTCCTTTCCTTTCCTTAACCCCTTTCCCTTTCCTTATCCCCTTTCCTGATCCCCCCTTTCCCCTTCCTTACCCCCTTTCCCTTCCTTATCCCCTTTCCCTTCCTTACCCCCTTTTCCCTTCCTTACCCCCTTTCCTTTCCTTAACCCCTTTTCCTTCCTTAACCCCTTTCCCCTTCCTTAACCCCTTTCCCTTTCCTTAACCCCTTTCCCTTTCCTTAACCCCCTTTCCCCTTCCTTATCCCCTTTCCCTTGCCTTAACCCCTTTCCTTTCCTTAACCTTTTTTTCCTTTCCTTATCCCCCTTTCCCCTTCCTTATCCCCTTTCCCCTTCCTTATCCCCATTTCCCTTTCCTTAACCCCTTTCCCTTTCCTTATCCCCCTTTCCCCTTCCTTATCCCCCTTTCCCTTTCCTTATCCCCTTTCCCTTTCCTTATCCCCCTTTCCCTTTCCTTATCCCCCTTTCCCCTTCCTTATCCCCCTTTCCTTAACCCCTTTCCCTTTCCTTTCCTTATCCCCTTTCCCTTTCCTTATCCCTTTCCCTTTCCTTATCCTTTCCCTTTCCTTATCCCCTTTCCTTCCTTAACCCCCTTCCCCTTCCTTAACCCCTTTCCTTTCCTTAACCCCTTTCCTTTCCTTAACCCTTTCCCTTTCCTTAACCCCTTTCTTTCCTTAACCCCTTTCCCTTTCCTTATCCCCCTTTCCCTTTCCGTTGCATGCGTTCCATCATGTATCTTGTCCCATGTCGTGCCCCTTATTCCTTTCCCGTAAACACTTTTCCTTCCTTCGGTCCACTCTACCATCCCTTCTCATGCAGGTCATTTCCATATTCTCCGTTCTGTTTATTATCCCATGTTCCTGTTCCTTTCCATTGCCTCTTCTCCACCTCTCACCTGTATTCCATTACCGTTCACGCGTTCTGTAAACCTCTTTATCCTCCCCTTACTTTGTTTTTTCTGTCGTTATTCCTCCCCTTATCTTGTCTTTATTTTTTTAACTGATTCGTCCCTCACCTCCGGGTCTTGTGTCGTCTCAACTCATATTCCAACACCCCTGTCTTGTTCATCATTCGAGTGTGCTTCTGTAGTACCTACCAATTAATTGTCGTTGAGACATTTCGACAGCGTTCTGCTTTATTTTTAAGATTTACCTTCGCTTGCGCATTTCTCACCCTCAGTGTGGAAGGACTTTATGTAAATATATTGGCTGGACAATTTGAGGATTTGTTTCGAAGTGATTATTGCAGTGCGCTGAGATAAGATGTGTAGGTTATCTGCCGGTGCAGTTTAGTTCGTTAATGCGAAGAGGCGTTTTCCGTAGGAATTTTCACTCGTAGGACTGTAGGAGTTTCCTTTGACGCCATAATGTTTGCTTCATTTTTTCCTAGGTACTTCGACGCATGGATATATATATATATATATATATATATATATATATATATATATATATATATATATATATATATATATATATATATATATATATATATATATATATATATCATATCATATATATATCATATGATGCACATGTGTTTTGATGTGGATCATTATTGGATGTCATAATTTTCATCGTCATTAAAGAAATACGAATGTCCTTGTAATTAATCATAACCTCAGTGTTTCTTGTACATTAGGCAAAAGGTCTTTTTACGATATGAAGAATTTATTGGTAATATTAATTTGCATTGCTAACCAGAAATGATTATCTGGATAATGTAGTTTGGTGATGTCAGAGATGTCTCGTAAAAGTCGATGGGCATATGTTTGTTAAATTTGTGGAGAGAGAGAGAGATACGCACTTCCTTATCACAGAAGATTGAGAGGAAGTGAATTTGCTCTCTCCTTTTTCACTTTGGATAGAGGGAACGATTTTCCCTTGAAAATTATGGTCCGAGTAAGTTTTGTTCGAAGGTAAAACCAATCTTTCACGATGAAATAAGAATTAAAAGGGAAGAGGGAATGGATGCCTGCTTTGCAGTGATTGAATCTGAAATTGAATCTGATAAATTTTGTTTAGATTTTCATGCCGTGGAAGCAGGCTTGAGGAACCACTTTATTTATACCAGAAAAAACACACACACACACACACACACACACACACACACACACACACACACACACACACACACACACACAGAGCTTTGTTACCCTTACCCTTGATCTCGTCAGATTCGATAGGACTTTCACTTCAGTTTATGACAATGTATATGATGATGCCAAGAGGGTCATTTCATTTTTATCTTAACGCTAATACCCCCCTCCCCCCGCCAATCTTAATTCATTTGGGTATAGCACTATTTATATGTTACACATGCAGACGTACGCATTCATGTATCGTCCCTTTTTTATGGCAAAATGTCGAATATGCTTTTTAAATTATGTTGTTGAATTATTTGCATTGACAGTGATTTTATCACTGTTTGTTTCAGCAAAGTATTAAGTCTGCCTGTCTCTCACCATCCAAGATGTATGGTGAGCGAGACACACTTGATACTTAGCTGAAACAGGAAGTTAATAATAAAATTACTGTCGATGCAGATGACTCAGAAAAAAAAATGCAAATATTCGACACTTTACCCCCCCTAAAAAAGGGGGGCGGGGAACGACATGGTATTATAGGTAATGTACATACATACGCATTCCCAGTTCTCTCCAAACTAGTTACTTCCTACTTGAGTTTCAACTACTTTGTCCAGTTGGAGAATTATTTTGTGTGAAAGAGGACTACAGGTTTGGTGCTCTTTTTGAAACGTACTTGCGCAGGCGTGTCTAAAGCTTGTCACTGTAATTGTATAATGTAAATTATATAAGTGTGCATATATATATATATATATATATATATATATATATATATATAAGTATGTATATTATATATATATATATATATATATATATATATATATATATATATATATATATATATATATATATAATCATGTACGTGTATTGTCAGTTATTTCAGTGTGTGTAATTTAAAACCGATTAGTGACGAATTTGTATTAATTGCATATTCCCTTTTTTTCAGGTAAGCAAGATAAAGTAGTTCATCGTCCCTTATGGCTGATATCAGGTAAGCAGCCAGTGAAATTGTACATACATATATCTCTGTTAAACATTGCCATTCCGTCCGGCGTGGCTTGTAGTACTATTTATTTAAACTGGTAATACCTTTGAAACATTTATTGAAAGGGGGGTGGGTATTCAATGGTCATCTGTAAGGGACGGAAAGTCTGTATTTGTAGAATTTTATTTATGGAAAGAGAGTGTTGACTGGAAAGCGTGCTGTTAAATCACGCTGTGTACTGTTACTTACACAGCAGTGTAAATGGTATAAAAGTACAACTGAATTATTGTTGATTGAATATTTCCTTGTAAGAGGATGACAGGTAAGAAGTAAGATAACGCCGAGAGATCTGTAGACGGCCATGTTTTGTAGAACCCATACAGATGCGGATTACCTAGTAATAGGGTGGAAGGGCAGATCACCAGTTGATAACGTCTCGTCGAGTACATATAATAGGTTGTTTGAAGGAGAGTTTTTTTTTTTTTTTTTTTTTTTTTTTTTTTTTTTTTTCTGGGTGCTGTGATGCCATGTAGCTTCACTCGTGCGTCTGGCTTTGGTAAAATTAATGGTTGAATAATTATTTTTTTTCAGTTTAGTGTTCGTCCTAACGTCGTAAAATCCCTTTTTTTTTTGCATCTTTTAAGATTTATTTCCTTTAGTTTTTGTATTAGAATATCTTTGGCAAGTACAGGAATAAACTCTTAACAAAAAGAACAAAACCTTGGATGGGTGACGTCATTCCTGTAGGCCCAGCCAATCTTCAAAGAACGGGTAATCATTTAATGAATGAGAGTAAAGACGTGGTTGACATAGAAGATAAACCCTTATTCATATGGAAGAAACCTACAAAGGTCATTTGGTGCTCATTTAAAAGAAGTTACAGAAGATAACAGGAAGTACAGAAAGAAGCTATTAGTTATTCGAAAAGAAAACAAAGATAAAGTAGATAAAAATGTAAATGAGTAAAATACAAGGCAGTTTAGTTTTGGGGGAAGTGGCACGAAAAGGGAAAGATGACTCATAGATGGGAAAGCTTTTTCTTTATGTAAGTCTTTGTTCAAGCACTGTACGTAATTATTCCCTGGATATTAGCATTTTGCTCTCTCTCTCTCTCTCTCTCTCTCTCTCTCTCTCTCTCTCTCTCTCTCTCTCTCTCTCTCTCTCTCCTTCTTCTTCTTCTTTATATATGTAAGTATGCTCAGGCAACTAAACTATTACCTGGATATTAGCATTTTTACTTATTCTCTCTCTCTCTCTCTCTCTCTCTCTCTCTCTCTCTCTCTCTCTTCTTCTTCTTCTTCTTCTTCTTCTTCTTTTTTTATATATATAATTCTTTGGTCAAGCCGCTAAACTATTACCTGGATAAATTAGCACTTTTACCTATTCTCTCTCTCTCTCTCTCTCTCTCTCTCTCTCTCTCTCTCTCTCTCTCTCTCTCTCTCTCTCTCTCTCTCTCTCTCTCTCTCTCTCTCCTTTTTTTTTATATATGTAAGTCTGCTCAAGCAGCTAAATTATTACCTGGATATTAGCATTTTTATCTCTCTCTCTCTCTCTCTCTCTCTCTCTCTCTCTCTCTCTCTCTCTCTCTCTCTCTCTCTCTCTCTACTGAGGATCGTGGTAGTGTACAAGTGATTGCGTGAAGATTAGCCGTTGGTGCATAATCTCGGCGGTAAATGGCAGGTAGAGGGGAAAATTTTTTTCAATTAGTATGAGTGCAGGTGTTGACACTTGTGCTTACCTGGCTTGACGTTATGTCAAAGAGGGATATATGTGCAGGTGTAGATTATGCATAGACTAGCTACAGTTATTAATTCGTATAAAAATGGGTCGTAAATGCCGAGGTATTAATTCTCTTTTCAGCCAGCGTATATAGCTATTGCTGTTCAGAATTATTTATTATTATTCAGAAGATGAAACCTATTCATATGGAACAAGCCCACATGGCCCATTGACTTGAAATTCAAGCTTCCAAAGAATATGGTGTTATTTAGGAAGAAGCAAGGGGAAGTAAAGGGAAATACAGAAAGAAGAGATAGCACTTGTTTGAAAAAAATAATTAATAAATAGATAAATGTATAAAAATGCAAAAGCAAGAAGAATTGTATTAGGTTAGTAATGCATTGCATTGCATTTGCATTCAGTAACTGTAAACAGTGGTCCAGGTACCACTGTAAATTGCTATAATACAGATTCCATTGCGAGCATTAAGCCACTTTGCTTTCTTTATAGTTTTCGTATTTTTATTAAGGAGGCTGGAACTGCTACAGTTCAGAATCAGTAATAACCAGGAAGCCTTTATCCATTGTTGGGATTCCTTTATTAATCAACATTTTATGGCTGGTACATTTCAGAGTCTGTGTTAACTAGAAAGGCTTTAATTAGTATGGTTCAAATTCACAGTTCTTACTAATTCAGCGGCTCCGGTTCGCTTTCAACTGAATTCAGTTAATCCTTTAGTAGCCGAGGCTCGCATTCTGTCGAATTCGGTTACTCCCTAAACAACGATGATTCAGGGATTTGTTTTTAGTGAATTCTGTAGCAGGTAAGGTTCTGATTCGAATGTGTTCCTGGAAACCATTGGCATTTAATATTAGGATACCATTGTATGCAGTGCATCATTCAGTAGTTACCGATTGGACACCAAAACGACGAGTAGTATCCATTAGCAAGGATTAGGAAGATTCTACTATACTCTACTATAATCGTATATAGCAATTATAGGTTATGCCACAATAATCAGCAATGCTATTATAAGTTACGGTGAGTGTGAGGTCCCATTTTATCTAGTGAATCTAGCAGGTCTTTTTTCTTATTTCAAGATAATTATCTACCTACATACACTCCTGTTGTGGTAATTATATATTCAGTGTCCGCAACAGTTTGGATTCCAAAGCCATTGGTTGGGTCCAGTATTATTAGCAAACCCCGTAATTCCCATGTAGGGTGTCAGCACATCAAATAGCATAATTGTGCTGACAAACTTATTGCTTCATGTCACCGTGCCCTATAAGAAACTGACACAGAACGTCTGTACGCTTGACGTGTACCTAGGACAGATTAATTAAAAGGTTTGTTAGATAATATCTCGCTGATCGCTGCTGCTATACTACTGCGAGTGTTCTTGGTTACCACTTGTTCCTGGCGATTGGTAAATAATTTCTCTGTTAGTCTCTCGTGGGGAGATAAGTACTTATTTGTATCCTGTTTGCGTGTTAATTTACTGTTGCTCATTGTATCGTGTTACCATATTTGCTTATCTGTTTAGTAATTTTGGTGGACGGGGGGGGGAGGGGAGGGGAGGGGAAGGCACTTGTTCTTTCGTGAAAGCTTGATCTGTCATTTAATGGTCACTTTGCTCCGTTCCATGAAGTTTTATACAGGCTTAGTAGTTACGGTGATGGGAGTGATTAAGCAGTAACCGTAATAGCAAGTACGGGAATTTCATCATCGAGCGTATGAAAAGATCTGACACCCAATAATCGTCTTTTGGTTGAATAGGAATAACACTTGATGTGTGTTCTAACCACGTCATTGAGAGAGGGAAAGAGATCCAGGTTTTGGACCTCATTACCAAGATTTTGGTTATGTTTATAAAAGCCTCTTTTTCGAGCACAGGTGCGTCATGTGTGGAGCACAACACTTGTTACACCGGTTAAGCCAATCTAAAATCCCTCCGGGAACGGATGTGGAGGGACCAGGGAAGGGTTCTGTTGGTGACAGACGCTTGAATGCGGTGGGTTAGGTACCGTCTAAACTTGGTGTTGTGGTGTCGGGTCCTTCAGGTACTGTCAAAAAAGGTCTGAGGAACAAATCCAAGAATCCGGTCGTAGAAGGAGCTCGAGTGAAGTTTAATTCGATGCTATTTAGCAGATTCGACAGTTGTCGATGACCATTTGTCCATGGGTTTCCCAGGAGTATGTGATGTGATGATGCAGGTTGGGTAGATCTGTATCTTGGCGTTAGTGGGCCATTTATGCACTCTTTGCCAAAAATCTTTTGTTTTATGCCTTGATAAGTCTCCAGAAATTAAGTGATTCCGTAAGTTAAATGAAAGCAGCTGTCATATTAACAAGGAACTAAAAGTTGTAAGATGATGTGTCTGTACCGAAAAAAGGAAAACAAACTTGTGTAAACGCAAACAAGGTATTTGCGTTTGGCCCTAAATAATTGTTTTATTTTTAATACATGGAAAGTAGTGGGAATACAATTATTCCAAAATAACTTGGTTTTAATTCAGCTACGAGTATATATTCCCACGAGAACATCTTTTCATAAATCTCCCATCTGCATAAGTTGACCCGAAACATCTGTGTGCCCGTAAGATCTCTGTCCAAGTTTTATGTGCAGTGAAAAGTTAGTGTTTTCTGATTGAACCTGAAGGTGGTTTTACGGAAAGAGTTTTGAAAGTGTTCATAATCAGAGTACATCATAAAAAGGTCGTATTGCGTGTACTTAATACTTTGGAATTTAGAGAGCGTCCCAAGGAATCTGTCTTTGTGCTTTTGAGGGTTTCATTTTTTGTGTTTTTGTCCGCCCGTGGGAATCTTGATTCTTTCAACCAACAACAAAAATATGACGATGTCACACAAACGAAGCCGACGGCATCGTGCTGGGTCCGATGCTTCGTCGTGTGACAGTGACAGATACCGTGACAGGGAGAATGGGAGGCACAGTAGCCGACGGACTAGGTCAAGAAGTCGTAAGTACAGGTACAGTACACGCATCTAGATTTCGTGTTGTGACTGCCAAGGGGAAAAATAAGAAGGGCCGTTACTACTGATACTGGTGGTATAAGATAATATATAATAATCATAATAAACGCGCGGTGCACTGTAGGCAGTACTTGAGGTTCTTTGCAGCGTCCCTTCGGCCGCTAGCCGCCACCCCCTTTCATTCCTTTTACTGTACCTCCGTTCATATGCCTTCTTCCATCTTACTCTATACCCTTTCCTAACAATTGCTGCATAGTGGAACTTCGAGGTTTTCCTCCTGTTACACCTTTGTAACCTTTTACTTTCAATTTTCCTTTCAGAGCTGAATGACTTCATAGGTTCCAGCGCTTGACATTCCGCCGAAATAGTATATTCTGTTCTGTAATAATAATAATAATAATAATAATAATAAAATTCTTCTTGAGGATAGTGTTTCCCCCTGTATCGTGCTTGTATTGCCTGCAACCGTAACGTCACCTGACCCGTGAACATGTGCACATTTGTGCTAATTGGATGCAGATAACTCTGAAATATGCTAATGGTACATCCAATCTAGGTAGTATTTTTTTATGTTTAGGCGACAGTGACGAGCAAGGCTGTCCCCCTCCCCCCACCCCCTGAAAAGTAGATATGAGGTTGGTCTGTCAAGGAAAGTCAGTAAATTCAACTCAACTCTCTAAACTGTTGACATATCCATCACTTCTTCGAAAGTAGTCAGGTTAAGTGAATCAGGAGGTAACTAGTAATTAGGATGAGAATTCCACATCCAGAAAGTGGACGGGTTGAAAGATCAATTTGGATTTGTTGAGTCTCTGACCTGATTTTCTCAACACATGCCATTGTCGAGAAAGTGTAGGAGACATACATTCAAGAAGTTAGTGAGAGCAAGGACTCCAGCAATTCGATCCTTTATTCTGATGCAATCCCACAGATGTGCTGTGGGGCTGAGGTTTATAAATTGATACATTTCATTGATTTTTAAAAGCGGGAGGCGTCGCACCAGTTCTATTTATCCCTTGGTGGCAGGTTAGTGGTCTCTTATTCTGTCAGGGGGAGGGTCAGATAATTATGTTTGTACAGACATGAGAGATTAAAAAACACTCAAAGAGTGGAAGAGAGAACCGTTCGCAAGCCTAATCGAGCAATATTCACGCTCATTTCAAGCTGTTGTCATCTACTCATATTAAAACGCAACTGACGTAGTTTACATCCAGAATTCACTCTCTGCTTCTTCTTTCCTCGATTTATGTGATTCTGATTTTTCCCTCAGAATATGGGCGTGCACTAAAGAGTTAAGGTTATCCTATCTTGCTGTTCATGTCTTTATCTGTAAACCCCTGTGATTTTTTTTATTATGAAGTTCAAGTTACAATTTCTGTACGATTTTGAACTTTAAATAACACTGCAGCATACTACAGCAAATGCGTTTAATATGAGTAAATTTTACTCTGTTGAAAATAAATTCTCTCTCGATTCTCTCTCTCTCTCTTCTCTCTGTTGAGTAAATCTTATCTCTCATTCTCAGGTCTGTACAAGTCTCTCTCTCTCTCTCTCTCTCTCTCTCTCTCTCTCTCTCTCTCTCTCTCTCTCTCTCTCTCTCTCTCATTCTCAGGTCTGTACAAGCTTATACTCTCATTCTCAGCTCTCTCTCTCTCTCTCTCTCTCTCTCTCTCTCTCTCTCTCTCTCTCTCTCTCTCTCTCTCATGTATGTACATGTACAAGCTTATACTCTCAGTCTCAGGTCTCTCTCTCTCTCTCTCTCTCTCTCTCTCTCTCTCTCTCTCTTTCATGTATGTACAAGCTTATACTCTGTCTCAGGTCTGTACAAGTCTCTCTCTCTCTCTCTCTCTCTCTCTCTCTCTCTCTCTCTCTCTCTCTCTCTCTCTCTCTCTCTCTCATATGCCTGTACCAGCATGTACTTCAGCAGTTAATAGAAGGCTAATGGCAACGCACATAGGTCGGAAGTACGTGTCTTAGTCCTTGTGTTATGTTATGCAGTGCTATGACGATGGTTGGGAGTTTATCCGCAGCTGTTATGCCCATAACAGAACCCTTCATGGTACTGGGTGTGTGTGTTGTCGATATGAATTCTTCCGCTCGTTTGTTACTCGACTAGATGGGAAAGCTGGTTAAATATCTTTGTTAAGGAAGGGGAAGTAGTTTTAAATTTTGGGGGGAATGTTGGTATGGCCCCATTTAATGAATGATGAAAATATTCCAACGTATCTAAAGTATGTGGTTAAAGTATTGCTGGAATTTTGTTTGCCCCTAAAAAACCACAATGTGTCTGAAGGTAATTTGTTTAAAATCCAGTCAAATACAGATAGAGTAAGAAGAACCTTTGTGTCTAAAGGTAATTAGTTTAGTATCCAGTTAAATATAGATGTAATACCAAGAGCTAATATGTCTAAAGGTTATTTAGTTTAAAATCCAGTTAAGTATAGATATAATACCAAGAGCCACTATGTCTAAAGGTAATTGCTGTAAAATCCAGTTAAATATATATAGACATAATAGAGCCAATGTGTCTAAAGGTAATCGGTTTAAAATCCAGTTGAATATAGATGTATACCAAGAACCACTGTATACATATATATATATATAATATATATATAATAATATATATATATGTATATACTATATATATATATATATGTATATATATATATATGTGTATATATATATATATATATATATAAGGTAATCAGTTTTAAAATCCATTTAAATATAGATATAATCCCAAGAGCCTTTGCAGATCTTTCTGCACTTTTAAACCCAAGTGCCTCTCCAACACAAGATTCTCAGGTTGAAGAGGCACTTCGTACAAAGTGCCAAAGATCTTGTGAGGACCTTGGGATGTATGTATACAGCTGTGTACAATAGTGTGATTTATTGCCCCAAATTTTTCTGTATCCAGGGTGTTTCGTTTTTATACTTTAGAAAAGTTGTAAAATAATTTATAGAAGTTGTAAAATAATTTACACGAAGGAGGTAAATAATTTGCGTAATCATCTCTCGAGTATTGGTGTAGTGCTATATCAGTGCACCGCACGTGGTGCACTGTAGCCATTGCTGCAGTGTATTTGTAGCATCCCTTCAGCCCCAGCGGCACGTACTTTTTTCTTTACCTCCTTTCCCGTTTCCTTTCTTCCATCTTGCTGTCCAACCCCTCTAACCATTAGTTCATGGTGCAACTGTGGGGATTTTCTCCCAGTTTCACTTATGTACTTCTCATTTATTTTCTGGCTCTCTATTTTGCTATCCAGCCACTCCAACTCCATGGCTGAAAGTGCCCGAGTAAGCACTTAGCTTTGTAGCTTAGATTTCACGGCTCTCTCTCTCTCTCTCTCTCTCTCTCTCTCTCTCTCTCTCTCTCTCTCTCTCTCTCTCTCTCTCTCTCTCTCTCTCTCTGTAGCACAAGCTGCCACTTCTACGAAAATTACTTGGATGTAATTTCCTGTAACAGAACTGAATTTCATTCTGGATGAACGTTTATTATGCATACATTTACTCGGAAATGTATCCTGTAATTAAAGTTAACTGGTTTTTAAATTTTTGAGCGGTGGGTTTTAAGTACCAAGTTAGTGCATATACATAATAATATATATATATATATATATATATATATATATATATATATATATATATATATATATATATATATATATATATATATATATATATATATATATATATATATATATATATATATATAATGTATGTATGTATATATGTATATTTGCGCGTGTGTATGTAGATAGATAATTAGATAGATAGATACTGTGTAATGTAATGTACATGTTTTATATATAATCTGAAGTAACTGTAAGTAAGGGGAAACCAAAGAAAGAATTTTTTTGTCATTGATCCGGTTAGAAGTTATAAGTGTTTATGCGAGTAGCCTACTTCACTTAAGTGTTGGAGAGATCTAGAGGGTCAGCTTACCCATATCAGCTCAATCGCCAAAGAAAAGTGTGGATTTGTCCGATTTTTCAGATTTTTTTTTATTAGTTGATGAAAAACCAACCTTTAAAAAAATCACAGGTAAAAGTTATAAGAAATGCAGAGAGAGAATTTCACACCTGTAGTCAGGTAATATTAACATTGTTGTATTTGTTAGTGCATTGCTTGTCGGCATAGTTACTGATTTTCGTCGGAAGAGTTACTGCTATTGACCAGAAATTCGATTATTTAGATTTTATGAACTGCATTATAAGAGTATACATAAAGGGCTTCGGATATTGCAAGGTATTTTTTTTTTTTACTGTGTTGATTTTCAATGAGTATTGTAGATACAAGTTTCTGGATTTGATAGTCCCAACTTCGACACTGTTAGAGTGAAATTGTGAGAACACCTGCCTCAGTTGTAACTGGTGCGCTCTCTCTCTCTCTCTCTCTCTCTCTCTCTCTCTCTCTCTCTCTCTCTCTCTCTCTCTCTCTCTCGTTTTCTTTTATAGCCAACAGCTCTGTATCAAAGGCACTTTTCATTCCCTATGAATAAGTAGCGAAGACTGTCGCGTGCATACTACATCAATAAACATAATTTCCTTTTATATCGAATTGTCCTGTGTACGAATTACAAAGCAATGCGTACCGAATTGTTTGCATGCGTTTTGAAATTAATTACAGATTGTTTGAATGACTTGGCCATTGCAGTATTATCGCGTGACCTGACATATTAAGGTGTTATTACATTCCCAGTTAAATGTTCTGTTAATTTTTTGCAGTTGCAGTCATTTGTCATTACTTGTGCGTTTACAGTTTTATTACCTCTTGGGTTTAACGGTATGGATTTTCTTATACATTAGGCTAACTGTTCGTCGTTAATACAGGTAATGTGATTTTATCGCCCAAGTTAAATTGTTATTAATAATGTTGTTTTGGTGAGAGAAAACTCAAATGGGTAAACTTACGTAGTCGATATTAATTAGTTTTGGGGTCACCTGATTTTATAGCGAGTTGCTCGTCTCTGTTTTCGTGCCCTTAATATATACGAGTATATTGTCAGGGCAATATATAAAGTTTCATTCTAACAATTTGATTTTTTATTTTTTTCATTTCGTATACTTGCTTTGCATGTATGCTAATACATTTTTATTTCATCTTACACACACACACACACACACACATATATATATATATATATATATATATATATATATATATAATATATATATATATATATATATATATATATATATATATATATATATATATTTATATATATACAGTAGGTTTATTTAGCAAGTTGACTGCTTTTTCTGGAGTGTTCAATATAACTATGCTGGGAGGTAGTTCAGGTGCGGTAAAAATATAATCGCCCGTTTAATATACAAGTACAGTATTTAATATGTGAGGGAAGCAACAATACCTATAGCTTTTGACTAATGAATCAGTCTTAAAGCCAGCATTGCCTCTTGCTGAGTGAGTTGGTCGTCGTTGCTTTAGGTGTCACTTTGTTGATATTGAGCTTGTGATTAGGGTTAATGTTCACGGTGGAAATTAATCTGCGTTTTGTACATTTATAAGTACATTGGAATTTGGTTCAATACTTTCAAAATGTCCTTTGGAGCAATAGTTCTTAAAAAAAAAAAAAAAAAGAAACAAACACAAACAATGGATGCTGTCATGGGTAGTGAAACGGGCTCCATCAACAAACATCGAAATGTTTGAATAAAGTACGTGTTTATATTTCTGTCGACTTCGGTTAGGTTTTATTTCCTGAACGAAACACATGTTTTTAATCCTGTGAATTTCTTTCGACTTCCTTCACGTTTTATTTCCTGTCGTGGTGAACTAAGTCGTATATCTTTCAGTCTTTTAACTGTTTCCCTAATTTTCCGTTTGCTTAGGTTAAACTGATTTCTTGGTAGTCTGTGTTTTGTCATGGTAGCCATGTCTTTTAATTGCTACACGATTGCGACGTGGCTTAATGTGAGGGAACTGTGAACGAGAGAGAGAGAGAGAGAGAGAGTGACTAATACCTTTCAATTCCACTCGACGAATGTGTGTGGGAGACTGAAATATGTACTGAGGTGATTTATCTTTTGGAGCAGGTGGTAATATTGTATATGATTTTATATTCCGCCAGTTTGGGATCTCACGTTTTGGTAAACGTAATTTTTTATCGAGAGAGAGAGAGAGAGAGAGAGAGAGAGAGAGAGAGAATTTGGGGAAGCCCTATGCTGCAAGTAAGAGACCAAAACGATTTTGATTACGTCTCGACAAGAACAGCAGCAACAGCAGCAGCAGCTGCTGCCATCTGGTGGGGGGAGGGGTGGGCGTAGTGTTAAGCATTTGAGTGGTATCACGGGTGTTTGTTTGTTGGTAAAGGGTTGCTAAGGAAATGTTAAAAATAGAGAAAGCAGGCGAAGACGTCGGAGGACGAAGGTGGATATAAAAGTGGTGAAATCAGGAAAAAGTAAAACAAATGAAGTGGATATAAAAGGGATGAAATCTGTAAAAAAAAAAATGGATATAAAAGTGGTTAAAACAGTAACAAAAAATAAATTTAAAGTATATAAAAGTAGTTAATTAAAAAAAATTGTATAAAAGTGGTGAAATCAGTAAAAAGATTAAATAATTGGGAAAAACGTGATGTAAAAGTGGTGAAATCTGTAAAAAAAAAAATTGTTTTTAAAGTGGTGAAATCTGTAAAAAAATTTGTTTTAAAGAGGTAAAATCTGTAAAAAAAAAAAAAAAATACTAAGTTTGGTGGTGATGATGATGATGTGGTGGTGAAGTTTGAAGTTTCCCAACGTAGTGCTGATTGCCTTTTCACCTTAACGAATACTAAGTCCCTATTGCACCTGCTCCCCACCACCTGTCTGTGTTGACTCGACCCGTTTCGGCTTTCTCGTCATGAAACCGAATGTAGGTAGTTTTTTTTTCTCTTTTTCTACCTTTTCCCGTCACGATTACCTGTCCTTCCGCTGGGCGTTGGTGGCAAGGTAGTAAACGGAATGTAGTTTGTTTGTTTGTTTGTTTTTTTTTAACTTACGGGAGATTTTTGTGAAGAGTCTCTGTTCTAATATTTTTCAGGGAACCAAGGTCAAGGTATGTTTCGGCTACAGATTGATAGGTTTTGAAAAATTGTAATTTTCTCTCTCTCTCTCTCTCTCTCTCTCTCTCTCTCTCTCTCTCTCTCTCTCTCTCTCCAAATTATATTTCCTTCCCAAAACTACAATTTAAAACCTAGGTCTCTTCACTCTCAATTACCCTTCGGAAGTAATTTCAGAAACTGAAACAAAAGCATCTCTCTCTCTCTCTCTCTCTCGTAAAGTATCTCTGTTTGAATAGATGTTTGAAGCTTACAGATAATAATTTAATGATTTGTATTGTATAATTACCACGAAGCCTTTAGCATCTGTAGACACGTGAAAATAAGGCACACCTAAACCTCCCATGTCATCCTTTGTAATCAGCTGTCGCATCTTGACGTCGAGGACAAGTGTCCAGCATTGTGAGGTTGCCAGTGAGACACTTGAGGAAGTAAAAATAGAAAAAAAAAATGTTTTTGTTCGTTGTCGACTAATAATGAGGTTTCTGATGAGTACAACAACTAGAGAGAGAGAGATGTAATCGTTTTCGTCTGATGCCTCATGAGCAATGGTGCTGGTGTTGGAGATTGAAGCTCTGTATCCCAAGTGTGTGTGTGTGTTTTTTTTTTTTTTTTTTTTTTTCTATCCAAAGGTAGGTTTTCAGCTGAATGTGTTTCACAGTTGTGGTACTTGTAATTTTCTGAACTCTGATAATACGTGGATGGTTTATAGTTTGTACTATTCTTGGCTCTCTCTCTCTCTCTCTCTCTCTCTCTCTCTCTCTCTCTCTCTCTCTCTCTCTCTCTCTCTCTCTCTCTCTCTCCACAGCCATTGATATTTTAGATTTGATTTCTTTCCGTTCTCACCTCATCATCATCTTATTTTATTATTATTATTATTATTATTATAAATTCTTTCACCGCTACCCCTCTCAACTTTATTTCATGTTAATGTGATTTTATTTATGTATTTATATTTTCTCACATAATTATCATTGTTATTTTCAAATCTCCTGGGCTTCTTGTTCTTCAGCTTATTTCCCCTCCCTTTCTTCCGTCCGTGAACCTTAACATTTCATGAAACAGCTGCTATGCTCAAGGTCCTCAGTTACGTATGGCGATGAAGATGCCGTTTAGATGTCCTAAAATTTTGTAATTTTTTTGCAAAATTCTCTCTCTCTCTCTCTCTCTCTCTCTCTCTCTCTCTCTCTCTCTCTCTCTCTCTCTCTCTCTCTCTCTCTCTCAGCTGACGTTTCTCTTATTTTCTGGGCAAGAAGGGAATAAAGCTCTCTCTCTCTCTCTCTCTCTCTCTCTCTCTCTCTCTCTCTCTCGGTTCAGTTCTCTTATTTTCCTGTGCTGGAAGGGTTAAAGCCCTCTCTCTCTCTCTCTCTCTCTCTCTCTCTCTCTCTCTCTCTCTCTCTCTCTCTCTCTCTCTCTCTCTCTCCATTGCACCGAGGCTCCATGGAGCCTTTAACACGATAGAAACCGGGAATTCTTTCTAGCCCGATGGAGCGCATCTCTTAGAACCGGTGGCCTCTTGGATGTGCAACAACCTGTGCAGGTGTTAGTGGGGCATAATGTGCATTGAAACGTGTGTGTGTGTGTGTGTGAGTGATTCAACTAAGCGTCTTCCATCAATGATTTTATTATACAGTCATTCGAAAGTTTGTCTTACAAGTGGTGGGTGGGGATAGATTGTGTGTGTCTGTGTGACAGGTTTTCTTCATTATCATATATTGTCGTTATCTTGATGTCTTGTTGAAGATGACGTGTCGTGCTCTTCACGAGTCTTATCTGTGCCCTGTCAATCCCGTCGTCAACTTCCTTTTGTCTGTTGACATTGTCAGGAGTATCGTCATCAGAGTCTCCTGATTCTTTGTGTAGTATTTTGGCAGACGTAGCTGGAATTAATAACATCTTTGTGTTTAGATGAATTATGTTTCGTCATTAAAACGTCACTAGTATTATCATCATGATGAATTATCATTTTATAGTGACAGCTCGTCAGTCATTGCTAACTTGTCTTTATCGTTATCAGAAATGATGTTTATGAAAATTGTTGAAAATTATTATTTTTGGAATATATGAGTTGCATAAAAAGTTTTTACTGCTTTCAGAACACAGAACGAAATGTTCTGTACTGATGAGTAGCATGCACGTGTGCAGCCAGTGCTTGGCGGTTTTTTTTTCATTTGATATCATAATCAATACCTCTTTAGATTTATGCATATTACAGTGCTCAAAAAATTTAAAACGTCATTCTCGAGCTGCATGATAGGTACCGCCATCTTTTTATCATTTTTTACCAGCTCGTTTCACATTTAATTTATTCATTCATTTCAGTACTTGAACAACTCTTTCTGAACCATACCTTTTCGTTCATGCTAATTCCCCCACCATCTCGAACTTCATGTTAAAAGCTTCATTGTGACAGGAGACGTGAACATTTGATAAAATTAATTTGGGAATTATAAAGGCATTGCGCATCCTTCCTCCTTTGTTGGGGCTTAAAAACATAAACATGTATGATGCAATACTTCAGCAGTCATGGCCACGGCCCCCAAGAGGGGATCTGAGGTGGGTATAGGGTGTTTGAGACGACCCCGGGGGGCCGGGGGGGTCTTGTCTTTGGGGTGTCGGGTGTAGGGGAAGGTGTTAAAAGTGTCTTTATAATTGTTTGTGAGGGTAAGAATGCAAGGGAGAGGATAGGGATATTCTAACCATGATTCGTCACCTGGGCTGCTGTTGACTGCATGGGTACGGCTGCTTTTGTTTGTTGATGTATGAAAATATAATTTGTGAGTCACAGGTTTTGACGGTCTATATTCTTCCGTTTGTATGTACACATGGTCGCAATCTCTCACACGTGAATACACACACACACGCGCGCGCGCTATATACTTACATATATGTGTATGTTTATTACACACATACATACATACCTACACACAGCGCTTGTAGATTATTTTATCCACGAAGAGACCTAATGGAAACACATGAGTGTATACAAGTCTTTTGACAAATTTGTATATTTTCTTAGTAGTTTTGTAGCACTTTACATAAATTAGAACTTCAGACACTGGTTTATGTATGTATAAATATTTATATATAATTATATATGTATGTGTGTGCGTGTAGAATGTGTCCAACTAACAGAACCAGGCTAATTTGGTTTTATAATGTATATAAATATCTACACACACACACACACACACACACACACACACACACACACACACACACACACACACACACACACACACGCGAGCACGGTAGTTTACGTTGGGAATACAAGAAGGAAGTATAGTTATGACTGATAACAGTTTGTATGAAAAGACAAGGAAAGCACTCGAGTTAAATAACAAACTCTTGCTTTCATAGAAAACCCAGTAGTTAAAAGAATGACTTTCAGGAAATGATAAACACACACCCTTCATCTTTGAAGCAGGCGGTGACGCTCAGAGCATGCATTTGTAAGTTAGTGATTCTTTTTGCGGACCAAAAATAGTGCATGGGGTGTTAATATTTTAAGCTCGTAAAAACGCCTACGCTTATGTCAATGAACTTGGGCGTTGGTGAATAATGTTGCGTTGATTTTGCTGCACTAGGGAAAGATGTCATCGAGGAAGACTCGCCTTTGTGTGTGTAATTTGCGTG
This sequence comes from Macrobrachium rosenbergii, assembly GCF_040412425.1. Lineage (NCBI taxonomy): Eukaryota > Metazoa > Arthropoda > Malacostraca > Decapoda > Palaemonidae > Macrobrachium > Macrobrachium rosenbergii. The sequence goes on along the minus strand of NC_089794.1, from coordinate 33,193,991 downwards.
GATGGATTCTGTGTATGTGTGTATGTTATTAAATATGAAATAGAAAGAGAAAACCACTTGAGGTTTTAAAATGTATTTTTTAACATTTATATAAGTTAAAACACATCTGACAAATGCATTGCATAAAGTCAACCCTAAGGCGTACAGACTTTTAAAAAAAAAGGTCCCTTGAGGAGAGGGTTGGTTGTGAGGGTGGGCGAAAATCCCCCTTCTTTTCAGGAAGAGCCGCAAGTTTTTATCAGAAGCTGTTTATTGTGTTGGTTTCCGTCCACTCATAAGACCGTTGTTGGTGTCTTTAAGAAAAAAAAAGCGCTTCCGATTTTTTCCTCTCCGTTTCTTCTCCATTTAGTTAAGACCGGCATTGTGGCGCTGGCTTTGGCTTCGTGGGTTTTTTCCGTGTGAGAAGACAATAAGCTCGGGAAAGGACGGACTTTTTTTTTTTTCCTTGGAATGTTTTACGTCCCGGTGTTATTTTTGTTTGATTCCTTTTTTCGTGTCTTCTTTTTATTTTTCCGGTTTTCCGCTTTTCGCCCGTTTTAATCTTCCTTTTCTCCGCATCCTTTATCAATTTATTCTTCGTCCGAGATGCATTTGTTGCTTTCCGGCTATCCCTCGTTTCTTATGCTTGTTGTGTCATTACTCATTTCCCCCTCTGTTTTTTTTTTATTATTTATTTGATACTTTCGAATCTGTTTCTTATTTTTCGTGGGAGCTTTGCTTCATCGGTAAAACATCCCCAAAGTGAAAGGCGAATCTTGTTTCCGTCGAAGTAAGACGTAGCTTTAATCTTTTTCCGCGTTTCCCTTTTCTCCTCTGTGTTCCAGTTTCACCACTTTTTTTATGGTTTCATCCGGGGTTAGGCAGGGCATTGGGTAACCCATCCAGTTGACCTTATAAGAATGTTGGTGACCCGTGAATTAAACCTCAGTAGAAATATTGTATTTCCTTGTGTTCTTTATTCTTTGAGAAGATGATTGCTTCATTTTGTTCGTGTGGGATATAATTTTTCTTCCTTAATTTTTTCCGGTTTTGGACCGAACGGAGTTTTACGTCCCATTGGCATTTTCTTATGTTAAAAGTTACTTTCCTATAACCACACCTCTTTCTATTGACTGGTTCATCTCTAATTCTTATTAAAATTGTCCGTATTTAACCCATTTTGTCATATTTAGGGCATTTTTTATAGCATATTTTCATCTGAACAGTCAATCAGATCAGGGGGACCCATCTCCTTTAAAAAAAAAAAGTTTCATAACTTGTGTAATGTGTAGACTGTGTGAAGTTATGTAAAGATTTATGAGGCTTCACCGAGTGCTGGAATCCATCACCGTGACTCAGTGGCTGGATGCTTGCTTTGTGTTAACCTGTTGGTTTCTGAAAGAATATTCTAAAAAAATTTTTAATTCTGAACGAATATTTTAACATTTTTTATTTATTCTGAAGGAATATTTTAACTTTTTTTTTTTATTTATTCTGAACGAATATTTTAACAGTTTTTGACATTTATTCTGAAAGACTGTTTTAACATTTTTTTTATTTATTCTGAACGAATATTTTAACATTTTTTATTTATTTGTTTTAAATTTTTTTTATTCTTGTCCCATTTTTTAGTTTATTTGTTTTAAAGTGGTCTTCAGTGGTCTTCAGTAGCAGCGCTTGCTTTTGTGGCATCTATTTTCGAACATGCATTCGGCTAAAATTATTACCAGCGACTCGAAAGCGACTGAAGGAGTATACACACATTTATATTCGCAGCGACTTACTTGTAGTAAGGCGACGCTTTGAATTGCTTTCGTGGGAGTCGTAAATACGGAGCAGGAGGCGATAATGAGGCGTGAGACTATAATGAGTTACATGTGCGGGCTCGTCGCACCTCATCACAGAAATCGCTATGACCCGCGACGCCGAATTTCGGCGAAAAGTCGTTTTCAGATGTCGTACTTCGCACCTCCCTCATGAAGGAGTTTGAAGTGTGTGTGTTTTACTTTCTTTTTTTCTTCTTTTTCAAAATATTTCGGCTTTCAAGGTTCCTGTTTAGGCTTTTGTGTGTGTGTGTGTGCGTGCGCGCGCGCTGCCGGTGAACCTTTCCTGCCATGTGTATGTGATTTCTGCTTTGGCTAGAAGTTTTAATTGCAAAGTTTCGCTCTGGTTTTTGAAACTTTTTTTATCCTTTTTTTTAATGTTCCTTCATTCATTTTCATGTCTCCCCCCCCCTTCCCCCTCATCCTTCTCCCTCTCTCACATCCACCCTCCTTCCCTTCATAACTTCTAAGGGAGGGGGGAAAAAATAACATGATTTTATCTAAGGCGTTTGAGTAAGGAGGAGGAGGACGGAGAGTGTTGGAGAAGGGAGATAGACATCGTTTGCTCCCCCCCCCCTTTTCTTTTTTCCTGGAGGAAGAATATCTGAGTAGGTGTTTTTTTTTTTTTTTTTGGGGGGGGGGTTGTCTGTCGAAGAATCTGTAGATATGGATGAACTTTGAGATGCGTCTAGGAGAAGTTGGAGAAAGATTGGTCCTTTGCTATGTGTTGGTGAAGATGAGAGAGAGAGAATGGTTTGGCGGTGTCCCAAGAACGGTCAAATAAAGGGGATTTATGGTGATGTATTTTTGTCGGAGAAAAGATAAATATTGCAGGTGCTTTAATTTGACGAATCTTGTTTGAATGCTTCAAAATATTACTCTTATTAGTTTACCCATTCGTCCAAAAGTGACTCTATTATAAGAGAATATCGAGACGGCAGGGAATAACCTTAGGAACGTGACGTATCTTCCCTGAGCTCGGACTAACGTACATCTATTCTACTTACCTGGACACTGGCCAGTCTTCAGAGAGCATGGGCAGTGGCAAGTTTGAACTGAATACCTGCATAGTATTAGTGTTGGACACGCTTCAAAAAGGTGCTTGCATATAATAATAATAATAATGATAATAATAATAATAATAATTGTTACTGTTGTTGTTGTATTTTCTTCTGTTCTGCCTCATTTCCTGGGGATGGGATATCGACTGTTCCCTCCTCCACCTAATGACACTTGATGGTGGAACTCTCTCTCTCTCTCTCTCTCTCTCTCTCTCTCTCTCTCTCTCTCTCTCTGTTGCTAATGCGACATTAAAACGAAGGCGGAATTATTGCGAAAGTTTTCTCATTGAGAATGCTGATGGAGTCCTTTTTTATAATTAATTCACGACTGGATTTGATAATTGGTTTTTGATTGCTTTCAACACTTTGCAGAATATTCGGTAGTGTTAACACGTGACATAGAATTTTATTGTGTTTAATGAAGACGATGCAGATAATTGTTTTTTTAATTAAGTTCTCCGTGCAAGAACGATCTGCGAAATGGGAAAATTAATTTTGCATGTAGAAACATTTGTTGATCATTTTTGTTCTTATATTTTTCATTGGTAAAGTGAGAAGCTTTTGTTTCAAAGATGGACATTTTTCAGTCTGTTTTTTTTTTATTAATTACATAAACGGAAATGAGAAATTGGAATTACGCCTTGTGAAAAGTTTTTCATTAAAATCTTTTGATTTTCATTCAGTTGTGAAGTTGTTTTTTCCAGTGCTGCTTTTGTTCTGACTTTTTTTTTTTTTTTTTTTCAATAGTTATAGGAGAACATTCGTTCAGATTTTATTTTCTGCGGCAAAGAGAGTTGTTCGAATGTTTGTTTAGGTAGAGCGGTTTCGTTCAAATGATCATATTTTTTTCTGGGGAAATTTTTTGTTCCAGTGTTGTGTTTTTTAAATTTATTTCCTCTGGTGTGTTTTTTAAATTTATTCCTCTCGTGTCGTGATGGGTAGAAAGTTGAATGACCCTAATTTTTTTTCTCTGGAAATGACAGTGTTAAATAAAATGATTGTGAAATAATTGTCAGATAAAAGTAAATGGCTTTTACTCTTGTTAATAGAAACCTCATTCCTTTCGAGTCCCGCAAAGATAAAAATAATAGAATTTCTCTCTCTCTCTCTCTCTCTCTCTCTCTCTCTCTCTCTCTCTCTCTCTCTCTCTCTCTCTCTCTCTCTCTCTCTCTCTCTCTCTCTCTCGGACCACTTAAGATAAAGTTGAAAGTATGCAGAAAAAGTTTTATAATTGCCGATGCCGGGGGAGAATTACTTTATTTGCATTACAATGGATTTTATCGATGAGTTTTAATGATTGGAATAATTTTTGGGAATAGTTCGGAACCGTTGGTGATGTGACTGGAAAATATAATCTTTTGTTTTATACAGCTGAGAAAAGTTTCTGTTTATTAAAGAGGGTTGGTGTTTCGTCAGGGCAGTGTTTTCATTACAAATCATAATCGTAATATATGTATACCATCGTTTGTTGAAGAGTTTTTTTGAAGTAAATGAGTTGTATAGGTTATGATTTTTTTAGCTCTTTGTTGAAATGTTTCTCTGTTGTTGTTGTTGTTGCTGCTGCTGCTGTTGTTGTAAATGAGTAAACATTCATACAGAACAACATCGCCAGGCAAACTTCCATGCAACATGATTAAAGAAAAAACAAAGTCGAGTCACTATTTAATTGGAACAAAGGTGTATTTCGAATCGTAAAAAAAACGTTACTATAAAAAGGCATGGTTAAACTTTAACCGTTTATGTCTGCTTTTGCTATTTCTTTTCCCTCTCTCTCTCTCTCTCTCTCTCTCTCTCTCAAGCTCTATTCCGGTCGAATAGCAAGGCCCGCATCCCCTTCTCCCTTGCTCTTTACTGGATGGCGTTGATAAATTAGCGAGAAGAATCCCAGGGAAAAAATATGGTGGCCCATAAAAAGTCCGTCTTGTTATTTGAGCAAGAAATGAGTGAATAAATTCCAGCAAATGGGATGTTTGGGGGATGTGTTTCAGAGGATAAATGGGCGAAGTAGGGTTAGTAGGAATATTAGGCAAGTAGTAGCTGTAGTTTATATCGTTATGGGGGATCGAGGGGAAATCACGTTCAGTAGTGGTGGGGTTGTTATTGTAATGGGCGGAGGTGGTGTGAGGTTCGAGGGCATATACTTCATGTGAAGTGTAAGGGTTCATTTTTTTTCCCCGTGATTAAGGGCCATATTAGAATGATTTGTAATGACCTTGATTTGAGTAGGTAGTCTCTCTCTCTCTCTCTCTCTCTCTCTCTCTCTCTCTCTCTCTCTCTCTCTCTCTCTCTCTCTCTCTCACACACACAAAATCGTGTTTACACAGCCACTGACACAGCCGTGTCTACACATGCACACAAAATCGTGTCTATAGTTCTTGTATTTATTCCACGTCTGTCTCTCTATAAATTGTGTGCTTTCGTAGTTGTTTGCCTTTGGTATCTACCAGTATTTATGTGTTTTTCTCTCTCTGTTTACAAATGAGCCCAAAAGTGCTTATTGCGCTCCCTCCCTCGTAAATAACATCGACTGAGGTAGCGATGGGACATGGAGTTGGGGAAGCGGGTCTGTTCCTTTTTATAGTCAAGTGGAGGAGGGGGAGGAGGAGGAGGAAGGGAGAAAGGAAAGAGAATGCCGGGTTATTTGTTTTTAGAGAGACCGTAATTGTTGAGGGATTAAAAGGCCCGCCGTCATTGTTGAATGAGATTGCAATTGTTTAGAAAGGGGAACCGAAATATTGCAGTTGTTTCGTGGGGATTTGTTGCAAGGATGAAGCAGCTGCGTTTTATGAAAAGGATGAGGATGCTTCCAGGTATTAAGGGAATGATGTTGCTTGTCTAGGGTAATGAAAACGTTTTGAGATACATTGTAATTGAAGGCGTAGGAAATTGGACGAATATTTGAAGGCATTGAGAGCTATTTCGAAGGTGGACAAAAAAAAAAAAAAATAGCTATTTCGGGGTTTATCGAACTTTCTAATTGTATATTATTATTATTATTATTATTATTATTATTATTATTATTATTATTATTATTATTATTATTATTATTCAGTAGATGAAACCTATTCATATGGAACAAGCCCATCAAAGGGGGCCATTGACTTGAAATTCAAGCTTCCAGAGAATATGGTCTTCATTAGGAAGAAGCAAGAGGAAGTATAAGGAAATACAGAAAGAAGAGCTACCACTCATTAAAAAGGAAAAAAACGAATTAATAAATAGATAGATAAATAAAAATGTATTAAAATGCAAGAAGAACAGTATTAGGGTAGTAATGCATTGCATTTTCCCTTGAACATTTGAAGGAAGTTCAAGGGCCTAAGGAAACGGGTTGTTCCGTCAAAAGCTGTGAAGGGTTGTTATACTTACATACAGGGGAAAGCTCTGTATTTATTGCAGGATTAGAAGACTGTGAGTATTAAATCTCAAAAAGGCCGGAGGATGTAATATGCACTGAATTGGGTTGCTTCGTTTTGAAGCTAACCGAAGATTTAAAAAAAAAAAAAAAAAAAATAAAGGTGGATGTGGGAAAAATAGCCACTTTATGGTTTGGATACAGGAAAGGGTAAATGTGCACAAAAGCTTCATAAAAACACACACACACACACACACACTGGTGATGGAGACGTGTCGTACAACAGGTTAAAAGGTTCCGGAATTACGGAAGAAGGAGAAATACACATTCCCGAAGTTATTTTATGCTGTTTAGGTTTTTTTAACGTGAAAAGTGTTACGAACTCGAACTTTTTTTTTTTTTTTTTTTTTTCAACTCGGGTGTTACGGACTCGATCATTTTCAACTTGACAAGTGTTTTTCGAACACTTTTTTTTCCAACTTGACGGGTGTTACGGACGCGAACACTTTTCTCACTTGAAAAGTGTTACGGACGCGAACACTTCTTTTTTTCAACATGAAAAGTGTTTTGATCTCGAACACTTTTTTTTTTTTAACTTGAAAAGTTTTACGAGCTTGAACCCTTTTTTTATTATTTGAAAAGTGATACGATCTCGAACACTAAAAGTGTAAAAAGTGTTACGGACTCCAACACCTTTTAACGCGAAAAGTGTTACGGACTCGAACACTTAACGTGAAAAGTTTTACGGACTCGAAAACTTTTTTTTTTTAAGTGAAAAGTGTTACGAACTGGGAACACCTTTTGCAACCTTGTTTCTAAATATTGCTTCATTAATTACACGTTATTTCGTCGGAATCTTACCCCAATTTCTCCAAAGCAAGACTTCATCCTCAGCGATCGATCGATCGATTCGACGAGTATATTTATAGGCAAGCCTTGCGTCACTGGGTCATATCTCTCTCTCTCTCTCTCTCTCTCTCTCTCTCTCTCTCTCTCTCTCTCTCTCTCTCTCTCTCTCTCTCTTTACGCAGCCCTCCAAGGCTCTTTCATAACCGTTAACTCAAAAACGAAACTGGAAAAGGAGTCTTCATTTTATCACATATGAGTTGAAGGTTAGTACATGAAGTTTGCCTGTGGTCATCGTGAAGTTACATCTATCATTGAAGTTATCTTGAAGTTACATCTGTCACGAAAGTTATCTGGAAGTTAACGTATGTCACTGAAGTTAAAAGTTACATTGAATTTCACACAAGTTTACATAAATTGGGTGCAATCAGACTTCGAGTTACACTTGATTGCCAAGTGATACTGCACAACAGTTTTGTTATCAAGTCCAAGAAGTGTGTCGGGGGTGTATATTTTGAAGCTCTGGATTTTATTGGCCCATCGACGTCACCGGTGGCACCCCTGGAATAGTGCCAAGTTAAAGTGAGATGACTCGGAGGTTTCTCTAACGAAGATAGAGGCAGTGTATATTTGTTTTTTTTTTATTGACTTAAGTTTTTTATCTTTTCTTTAAATTGTTTTGAATCTCTCTCTCTCTCTCTCTCTCTCTCTCTCATCAAAGGAGCTTTGACCAGTCCTTATATACTGGATTGTAGGTCTTTTTAAGGTTTTGGGAGTCAGATTTGTTTTTGATATATGGTATTTTTTTTTACAGTTTCGATATTAGTTATTTCATCTTTAATTTGTTATAATTAGTTCTTTTACTTTACTTAATTTTAGTTCTTGTGCCGTGGATTGACAGTTTTATTGATGTTTTTTAGAACATCCTTAGACTATTTTTGAGATGAGTTCATACGATTTGACATTTATAATTTGTACATGCATAATGAATATTTTGTTTTTCCCGAGTTGCATCCCGTGATGATTCTTTGTTGATATTTAATATGTACTGAATGTGTATCGGTCTTAATTTCTGTTAAGTAACTTCACGTCTCTCTCTCTCTCTCTCTCTCTCTCTCTCTCTCTCTCTCTCTCTCTCTCAGTTGCCCGCCTTTCGTCACAGACATGGCGGTATGCTGACAGGTGAGAGATAGGACTTCAAATGAGGATAGGGGTAGATTGAAGAGGAATTGGGAATAGAGCAAACACGCACATAATTTTGCACTATGTTGTACGTGTCTGTATAGATATGTATGCATATATTATGAATGTATGTATGTGTATGTGTATATACAGTATATCTGTCTGTGTGCAGATATGTATGCTTATGCTATGAATGAATGTTTGTGAGAGACAGACAGACAGAGAGAGCTTGTGAGAGAGTGAAGAGAGAGAGAGAGAGAGACTTAGTATCATAATGAGGTAGGCAGCAGCTTCAGCTCCACGTTCATTATGTCGCTTGGCATCTCTCATCACCCATTTCGTGAAGTGGCACTTGATGCCCGAGTTACTCCTTGAGGAGGAAGTTGGGGGGTAGGGGAGGGATGGGGAAGGGGTGGATGCCTTGTGCGTTGTCTTGGGGAAGAGGGTATGGGGATGGCAGCGGCGTTTAGATGGAAGTGCCAAGCAATTTTTGGGAAGGTTAAGAGGATGATGGATGTTAGTGCGTTCGTACGTTGGCTGCGCTTGTTTAATTATGTATTGTGTGCTTTTGTGTGCTTGCGTATGTGCGAGGAAGCCCGGAATGTTGACATTTTGATCTTGATGTTGCTTGTTTGGGTTCGTTAGGAGTTTTACTTTTGAATTTTTATTAATGTTTCGAGTTGGCTGGGGAAGTTGAAAAGTTTTCATGTGTACTTTGTTTCTTTTTAAATATTTTCACTTAACATTGTAGAGTTTGAGCATAATTTAATGTAATTAGGATATGTAAATGCTAGAATTTGATATTTTTTTTATATTTTCTGCATAAGTGGAATGTTAAAATACCGTTTTAAATTTATATTTCCCTTCTTATAATTTTATGTAGGAAGTAATTGGCCAATTATTTTGGGAAATGCCAGGAGGTAAAACAATATTAAAAGATTGTATTTATTCAATGGAACGTGAAGTTTTGTATGTTCATAAATCACTCTTGTGCTTTTATTGAATCACTTTCATTTTCATCGTTGAAATAAAGTTCACAAACTGTGGAATTTGGCCTTTCGAAAGACAGTCTAGGTGATCAGGCCTTCGTGCCATTCATTGTCAGGACGTGGAATTTGACCTTCGTCTATATTTCCCTGATCTCTCTCTCTCTCTCTCTCTCTCTCTCTCTCTCTCTCTCTCTCTCTCTCTCTCTCTCTCTCTCTCTCTCTCTCTCTCTCTCTCTCTCCCAGGAGTTTATCATCTCTCTCCTCTCTCCCCAAATAGTTTATCATTCTCTCTCTCTCTCTCTCTCTCTCTCTCTCTCTCTCTCTCTCTCTCCAAAAGAGTTTATCATCATCAGGGGAAGGGAAATCTTTCATAAAAGCCTGAGCGGGCTACTTGCAATATAAGTGCTTGGTTTTGAGGACGGCTACCCGTCTCTTGTCTCGGTCAAAAAAAAAGGTGGGGGGTGGGCTGGTAAAAAGGTTCCATATTTTATTCCCTTAGTAATGGTTTTGTTTACCCTGGCGCCTCCCCGCATTCCAAAGAGGGTGACTCAGGCAAGGAATTGCTATAAAGGTGGAGAAATGATAAGGAGACGATTTCGCTAGCACCTTTGTGAACATGGCGCCGGTGAATGATGGATGTTCCCTCCTCTTTTTTTTTTTTTTTTTTTTTTTTTGAGGATTTTGGATTGTTCGTGTGTGTGTGTGTGCACGTTTTTTTTTTTCTACAAATCGGATCATTCATGATTGAGTAGTAACAGGTTTAGGTTGGCAGTGATCGGTGTTATAGCCTCGTAAGTTTTTATACATATGCTTACATACATGAATACATATGTGTATATATGTGTGTTTGTTTTATATAATATATATATATATATATATACACACAGTATATATACATATAATATAGATACAGATAGATTTGTTATAATAATAATTTTCAAGTTTTTCACTCAGAATAAATCTCTCTCTCTCTCTCTCTCTCTCTCTCTCTCTCTCTCTCTCTCTCTCTCTCTCTCTCTCTCTCTCTCTCTCTCTCTCTCTCTCTCTCTCTCTCATAACTAATTACAGCTTAATGGGCGTCTATCCTCTACTTTCTCTTATTACGCACTCATTAGCCAAATGACCTTTCTCAGAAGGAGGAAGGGGCATTAGGCACAACCAAAAGGGGCATAAAAGGAGAAAGATAAAACTAAAAAAAAAAAATCTGAATAAAAGGTCAGAGAAATAATGTCTCGGTATAAATGACGGAACCTGATAGCGAGAATGTGACTCGAATTATTCTGAGAATGAAATATAGAATGATGAGATAGTTATACAGTAGTAGGATTATTATTATTATTCAGAAGATGAACTCAGTTCTTATGGAACAAGCCCGCAGAGGGCATTGACTTGAAATTCAAGCTTTCAAAGAATATAGTGTTCATTAGAAAGAATTAACAAAATGTCATAGAAAATATAGAAAGAAGAGTTCGGTAGTATAACGTTAGAATGTTTATACTATATGTTGGTGGCGGTGATCATTAGTTAGTGATTACGGTTCCTGGAGGCAAGACTATGTATATATGTTAGTTATTTTTTAATTAATGGTAGAATAATTTTTTTGAAGATTAAATAAGTACCGAAATTGTATATGGAGTAAAAATTTTGTCGAATGAGTTTGGTTGAAAAAAGAAAGGATAAGCATCAGTTGAAAAGTACTTATCAAGATCTTGATGTCGAGTGAAGAGAATATACTCTAGTCGAGTGAAGAGAATGTACTTTTGTCGAGTGAAGAGAATTTACCTTTGTCGAGTGAAGAGAATTTACTTTTGTAGAGTGAAGAGAATGTATTTAATGTCGAGTGAAGAGAATATATTTAATGTCGAGTGAAGAGAATATACTTTTGTAGAGTGAAGAGAATATACCTTTGTCAAGTGAAGAGAATGTATTTTTGTCGAGTGAAGAGAATGTACTTTTGCCGAGTGAAGACTATAATTAAGTCGAGTGAAGAGAATATGCTCAAGTTGGGTTAAGGGAATATGTTTGTCGAGTGAAGATAATATCCTCTAGAGTGTAAGGGACTTGCGGATGGACGAAGCTGATAAACCTGAATCGGAATAAATTAGAGAGAAAGAAAATAGAAAAGGAAGCGGCCCCCATTATCGGAAAGCGAAGTGAAACCAAGAAGTTAATGGAAGTTAAAATACCGCCGCCGGGAGAGAAGTTCGGCATTGATAGAGAAGTATTAAGAGCCGGCCTGGATTGAAAGTGGGCCTTTGATTCCCACTCGTGATTCCGGTGGGAATTGCAAGCCCTTGCATTCATTCCTTAGATTCCAGTTTGAATTGCAAACCCTGAAATGTGACTTTGAAAGGCCTCTGATCTTAATTGCGTATTTGGCTTTCCGTGCCCGTTTTTATGATTTTCTCTCTCTCTCTCTCTCTCTCTCTCTCTCTCTCTCTCTCTCTCTCTCTCTCTCTCTCTCAATAACATCAGTAATCAGGAAGACGAAAAAAAAGTTAAGTCTCTCTCTCTCTCTCTCTCTCTCTCTCTCTCTCTCTCTCTCTCTCTCTCTCTCTCTCTCCAGATGGATGCGGCTGATTGCTCACTTTTTATTGTAGGTTGAAATCGTACTCTTTTTCGCTCGGATAAATTATCAATACGAGAGAGAGAGAGAGAGAGAGAGAGAGAGAGAGAGAGAGAGAGAGAGAGAGAGAGAGAGTCATTCGGTTTGAATAAGGTGAAAATTTTGTTTGGCATTAATCACACTTTTTTACTCTTTTGCACACACACACACACACAGAGAGAGAGAGAGAGATTAATCTTCTCTGCCACTGGAGTCAAGATGGGTTTTATTCTCTAGACAAGGGATTGGTGGGTGGGTGGGTGGATGGGGTGTGTGTTGTGTGTTAGAATCTTTTTGGGGAGGAAATGGTGAAGAATGGTTGTGTGTTAGCGTGAGGTGCTCCTCCGCCCACCTGCGTCATCTCATTTATTATTTAGGTGGGTGATGGAGTCTCTCTCTCTCTCTCTCTCTCTCTCTCTCTCTCTCTCTCTCTCTCTCTCTCTCTCTCTCTCTGTTTATTTGTACAAATTTTCATTTTCATGATGGCAAGGTTTAAAATTTATATTTGATTAAAGTTCATCCTTTATTAGTAACGAGATAAATCTCTCTCTCTCTCTCTCTCTCTCTCTCTCTCTCTCTCTCTCTCTCTCTCTGTTTATACAAATTTTCATTTTCATGATGGCAAGGTTTAAAGTTTATATTTGATTAAAGTTCCAAAGTATTATTAGTAACGAGATAATCTCTCTCTCTCTCTCTCTCTCTCTCTCTCTCTCTCTCTCTCTCTCTCTCTCTCTCTCTCTACAACTTTCATTTTTATAAGCAGTTTTAAAGTTCATCCTCCATTAATGAAGAGAGAAATTTCTCTCTCTCTCTCTCTCTCTCTCTCTCTCTCTCTCTCTCTCTCTCTCTCTCTCTCTCTCTCTCTCTCTCTCTCTCTCTCTCTCTCTCTCTCTCTCACGCAGGATTATTTAAAATATTCAAACATGTATTTCGAGAGTAATTCCAGAATTTTGAATTCATGTCCACCGGAAGTAATCAGAAGATTGTAAATTTGTATATAACGGGAATTAGTTTCATGTTTTAATATATTCAAATGTATACTTCGGGAATAATTCCGAAATCTAAAATTCATACAAACCTCAAAGAATCTGAAGATTTTAAATTCATATGTACCGGGAATTATTTTAAGAATTTTTAAAATATTCAAATATATACTTCGGGAATAATTCTGAAATCTTCAATTCTCGTGAACCAGAAATAATTTAAAGATTTTGAATTCAGGTGTTCGAAAGTCTTTGCTTTTGTATATTACACAGTAATATACTTTACTTCATAATTGTGGATTTTTATTATACATACTGTTTTTCACGAGATTGTGAATTTATTAGTACTTCCGAAATCTTAAATTGGTGTAGACTAGAAGTAATCCGAAGATTTTACATTTACATATACCGGGAATCACTCCCAGCTCTTTAAAATTCAAATAGGTACCGCGAGAATAATTCCAAAATCTTAAATTCAAATATACTGGGGATACAGGGTCTAGGGGGAACTTGAGATACTGTGTGAGGGCTATTATTTTCTGTTTTACCTCGTGTCCCAGGTGAAAAATTAGGTTCCTTTCCGAGTCTAGGAGAAAATGTTTCTCTCGCCACTCCACCTTTTCCACGGGATATATACTATATATAAGTTGCTAGCTTCGATTTTTTTTTTTTTTTTACGGAAAAGGGAAACAGAATGGTTGGGAAAAATTTTTTGTTACTTCCTAAGGTGTTGTGTGTGTTTGTTTTTTTTTTTTTTTTTTTAAGCTTATGGGTTTTTGTTTATGGTCTTTTAGTTTTCTGTAAAAGAAAATTATTGAGATGGCTTTGTTTGTCCGCCTGTACTTTTTCTGCCCGCCCTCAGATCTTAAAAACTACTGAGGCTAGAGGACTGCAAATTGGTGTGTTGATTATCCACCCTATAATCATCAAACATACCAAACTGCAGCCCTCTAGCCCCCTTTGTTTAGATTTTTTTCAGAATAAAGTTAGCCATTTTTTGAGATTAAAATTAGCCATAGTCACGCGTTTGACAACGATATAGGAGAGGCCACCACCGGGCCGTGGGTAAAGTTTCATGGGCCTCCGCTCATACAGCATTATACCAAGACCACCGAAAGGTAGATCTTTTTTCGGTGGCCTTGATTATGCGGTGTACAGAAAACTCGGTTGCCCCGAAGGAACTGCGTCGGATTTTTCCAACTGCTTTTATAATGTTGTATTTAGCCCTGTTACTCACTTATGGGTAAGAAAGCCTCTATACTGTAACTTTTAAAATGGACTATTTTTATGTGACAGTTTGACATAATTAGTGAAATCACTCGACACATTTGTTCTCCTTAAACACAAACTCTCTCTCTCTCTCTCTCTCTCTCTCTCTCTCTCTCTCTCTCTCTCTCTCTCTCTCTCTCTCTCTTCTTAAACGAGGTTAATATTGAAATGAATATGAACATCTTTCACGAACCAGCTGGCAACACAGAAGATATGTATTTGTCTCTTAAAGGAATAGGGTTAAGGTAAATAATTTAGACTGTGTGCAAAAAAGTAACTAATACTCGTTGAATTTAAGTAACATTTTAGAATATCATAAAAAGTACCCCGTTTTAAGTGGCCTTGTACTTCCCGAGTAAATGTTGCGGATGACCTCGTCTCATTTCTGAAGGCAATGGGAATTGTTAATGGCATTTGGAATTCTTTGTTTAATGCCTTCGTGAAATTAACATTTATTGCTTTCCCAGCAAACATTCTCATTGCTTTCATTTGTCACATTCCTCATCACCCACGTTCTCAGTAATTATCTTATTATGATTTTTCTGTGCGAAGCAGATTGGACTAAGTGGCCGTGGCTCCTGTGCATTGGCATAAGGCTTCAATACCATCCATCCGTCAGTTCATTTCGTGATAGAACCATCTTGAACGATTAGTCATTCGCCGGACGCGATAAATTGCTCAAAAAGTGAAAAAACACTTGACGAATGAAGCATCTTCCTGGTCTCTATCGCATCCGTTAGATATGATAATAGATTAATAAAGAGTGGAACAAAAGTATTGCTTATTCACGGGCCTACTCTACATTCATCACTTACTGTAATAGGTATTCTTGAAAGAGAATGTATTTTGTAATAATGCGACTAGACGAAAGTCACGCTTCCCAAGTAAGCCGTGTTCGGCTGTCTGTGAAAATCTGGTACTCAATGACAGGTCCGTTGTCACCAACTTTTCCCCGCCTCAGTAACTTTTGCAAATTACCCCTGGACAAATTTTCCTTTTCTCTCTTTAATCATTACACATGATTAAGTACAAATTTTCATTCTCTCTCTCTCTCTCTCTCTCTCTCTCTCTCTCTCTCTCTCTCTCTCTCTCTCTCTCTCTCTCTCACAATTGTATAACACGATAAGACACCTGTATGGATATTTGTGTTCGTATAATGTTGGTAGTGATAATAGCTGTTTCATTGTAACGATGTTACCTTTGAATGGGAGAAGTGAGAGATGCCATTTGTATGGAATCTCTCTCTCTCTCTGGAACCAGTCAAAACTAGCCCGACTTGTTATTCCTAAGGGTGTGGGGAGGGGGGGAGGGGGACGTGAACAAACTTCTCAGGGTAAGTCGATCTAAAAGTTTTAGATTCACAGCTCTTTTGATCACAAGCTTTTTCTGTCGGGGTTGGGGGTGGGTGTGTGGGTGGGAGTTTGGAGAGGAATCTCTTCCCCCCCCTCCCCCCACCCGCCCCCCTCCTTCCTGCCGGATGTGGTCGGGATTGGCTGTTGGACGACCAGGAAAATACAATGTCCAAATCATTCTGCTTTTATTTCACGGCGGGAAAGAGAGAGAGAGAGAAGAGTTGGTGGGCAAAAGCCTGTACTTTTTATTTTTGGATTTTTAGATTTTTAGTTTGCTACGGCTCTGAATTCGTATTGAGCTTGATTTTCTATTTCTCTCTCTCCTCTTGCTTATATATATATATATATATATATATATATATATATATATATATATATATATATATATATATATATATATATATATATATATATATATATATTATTTTATATATATATATATATATATAATATTGGTATTCATTGATTTTAATATATATATATATATATATATAAAATAGAGAGCCATTAAAAACGCCAAAATGTGGAAAATAAGGCTATATTTCAGGGACCAAACTGACTCTCCTTTGCCTGAGGAGAGAGACAGTTGAAATATAGCCTTTATTTTCCGCAATTTGGCGTTTTTATGGGCTCTTTATATTTGATGGAATTCTGTTTTAACAGAAAATATTTCAGTCATATATAATGTATGTGTATATATATATAATATATGTGTGTATATATATATTATATACAGTATATGTATATATACATATGTATGTATATTGCATATTCATTAAAATCATATCTATCTTGATCGTCTTTATGCAGTATATGCATACTGTTTAACTAAATTGTTTGTTTTCAACGAAAAAAAAGGATAGAGCAAATGAAATAGCACAACAAACGCCATCGTATAAAATCGCCGTTTCATAATTCACCTAAATATAATTAAACACGATCTCTGTATCACACTTCGTTCATGAGGAAAATCTGGAAAGTTACGTGATACAATAAACATTAACGTAATTTATGGACATGAATGGCTAACGTTGTTCCAGAAGCGTCGGCCATGTGTGACCTAACGGCGGCGTTTACGATTTGGCGTAAACGTTGTAAACTTTGTAGACGTTTAAATCGGCACTGGGTGTTAACTGGTAAATTATTAGTTAATTAGTTGCGTTGGACAAGCGGCGGTTATTATCGCTGCAACAGCTGCAGAAACTGCTGCTGCTGCTGTGACCTCGTATTAAATGGTGGCACTTCTGACCCTATCCCCCCCACCTCCTCCTTCCTACCCCTCTTACCCCTTCCCAGCATCCCCTGGCGGCCTTCCTGCCTGCCTACACTAACACAGGGCAAGACGATTAACGCGAGCAGGACTCCTGGCCTGGCCTATATGAACAGCTTTAGGATTTATTGTACTACTGACGTTGCCCCTTCCCTCACGCCCCCAACTCTCTCTCTCTCTCTCTCTCTCTCTCTCTCTCTCTCTCTCTCTCTCTCTCTCTCTCTCTCAGTAACCAGGGAGGCAGATAAAAACGTTAAGGCTCTCTCTCTCTCTCTCTCTCTCTCTCTCTCTCTCTCTCTCTCTCTCTCTCTCTCTCTCTCAGTAATCATGGAGACAAAAAGTTAAGGCTCCTCTCTCTCTCTCTCTCTCTCTCTCTCTCTCTCTCTCTGAGTAATAATGAAGAAGACAACAAAAAGAGCAAAAGGTGTCCTTACTTAAAGTGTAAGGAAGGCAATAATGACCTCTCTCTCTCTCTCTCTCTCTCTCTCTCTCTCTCTCTCTCTCTCTCTCTCTCTCTCTCTCTCTCTCAAGTTCATTACTTTTAATTTATCCGAGTCGTCGTCGTCTTTTTGGTAAATGGAGTGTCACCAGAAGCATCCATTAGGTCATCGATTTTGGTATTAACACCCACCAGCTTTTGTCGGGAAGATTTACTGCGGTCAAAATCGTTTTGCTTCTCTTTTTAAGTGAATTATTACCATCTGACAGGTCGCGTTTCACTAGGTAATGGTGTGAGTGTGGTCGTCTCCTGTTGATGTAACCTAATGAGTTGTAGCATTTGTTATTGTTCGTCACAGGTACAGCGTTTGAGATTTTTTCTTTACGTAGACTTGAGACTGTTAGGGTTAGTGTTGTTTTTGTAAAGCTTACTATTGCTGATGTAAATGTAATTTCGTTCTAAAGCCTGTTATTGCTCATGTATATTTACGTTTTAATTCAAATGTACATGAAAGGTGAAGTGAACTTATTCTGATTAGTTTGACCATTGTTTGCTTCTGTGAATGTGTTGCCTCTGTCTGTTTGCACTTCGCCAGAGCTTCTTGGTTAGTTTCTATTTGCATTTCTTCGCCAGAGTCCCTTGGTCAGTTTCTGTGTGCACTTCTTCGCCAGAGCTCCTCGGTCAGTTTCTGTTTGCGCTTCTTCGGCAGAGCCTTTTGGTCAGTTTCTGTTTGCACTTCTTCGACAGAGCTCCTCGGTCAGTTTCTGTTTGCACTTCTTCGCCAGAGCTCCTCGGTCAGTTTCTGTTTGCACTTCTTCGCCAGAGCTCCTCGGTCAGTTTCTGTTTGCGCTTCTTCGGCAGAGCCTTTTGGTCAGTTTCTGTTTGCACTTCTTCGCCAGAGCTCCTCGGTCAGTTTCTGTTTGCACTTCTTCGCCAGAGCCTCTTGGTCAGTTTCAGCCAGCGTGTGACAAACGTCCTTGGTTAGTGGGATTAAGTTTTGTGGAGGTGAGGGCATCTCCTTCTTTATGTGGTCAAGCTGTGGTCCAGAGTTTTAGAAAAGCACGCGTAGACGAATCTCAAAAAAGAATCTCCTCTACAGCAACAGGGCTACAGTTTGTCAAGTTAATTTGCAATCTTTCTTATGTAGTCCAGATTCAAGTTGCTCAAACCAGTCATGTTTGGCAACTGGGGTCCAGAAAGCTTAATGATAATCTTAATCAGTACACGGAGAAAATCGTAATCATAATACACGGAAAATCTTAATCACAGTCTTAATCAATACACAGAAAAACTTAATCATAATCTTGATCATACACATGCAAGTGCAGCAATAGGGCTCAGCTTAACAGTATACCCCTTGGTCTTCTTCTTTTATAGCCTGTGGGAGCTCAGCTGTTGGGTATGTTTTTGAAGCTCTTAACTGTTCACATGTTAGTGATTTTTTTCTGAAGCTTCTTTTGGTTGTAGGAGTAGTGGTTTTTGTATTGAATATGTGCTCATTAGTGTGTTTGTTGTTTAGTTTGTCGAGATTATGATGTGTTCGTAATGTTTTGTTCTAAATCAAAGTGATTATTTTCTTATTTGCTTGAGTATAGTACTCGACATTGAATGATTTATTATTATTATTATTATTATTATTATTATTATTATTATTATTTATTATTATTATTACACCTTTAGAAGTAAAAGAAAGAGAAACTACTGCGGCCAATAGAGAAATCAGATGGTTTGTAATTTAGGAAATCTTCAACATAAATGAAATTTAAATCGGCTAACAGAGAGATGACTTAAAGGTTGAAGGTTTGGAGAAACTGTTGCCATTTAGCCTTCCGAAGAACGACCAAATGGATGTCTTGTGCTTTTACTTTATTCTTCATTAGAAATTAATTTTTGGGTATTTTAACTATGTTAAGCAGCGACTTCCCTTTTCTTGCCTTTTACCAATGTTGATTATTTTCATATCTACTTATTTTTATATTTAATTTACTTGTAATTAACTGCATTTCTTTTTACATATGGGAGAAATAATGATATTAAATATTAATGGTAATAAACAGAAGTAAAAGAACACGAGACGCTCCGACGATTATTTTCATATCTACTTGTTATTTATATATTTAATTTACTTGTATTTAACTGCATTTCTTTTCACGTATGGGAGAAATAATGATAATAATATTAATGGTAATATACAGAATTAAAAGAACACGAGACTCCGACGATTATTTTTATATACCTACCCGTTATTTATATTTAATTTACTTGTATTTAACTGCATTTCTTTTTACATATGGGAGAAATAATAATAATAATAATAATAATAATAATAATAATAATAATAATAATAATATACAGAATTAACTTGAAGACCACGAGACGCTCCAGTCTCTTATTTGAGCTAACTAGGTGTCCAGGAGGATAGGTTAGTTTCAGTAGCAATTAAAACTTTTTCTTTTGTGGAAAATAACATTCAGGCTGTTTCTTCAATGGGCGATTCCTCTTCACTCTTGTAAATCCGTAAATGAACAGTGTTCCAGAATTTTTTGCCTATTATACTCTTTATCCTAAACAGAGTGTAACCCTTGTCTCCTGTTGGGTATGTGTGTTTGTGTATGTGTATATTTATATATGTATATATAATGTACCGTATATAATGAAAATATAAACATTAGTATTGAATTTCATATTTTTAAAACCTTAATTACTACCAGTCAAGACTTCAGTTTACACCATTATTATTATTATTATTATTATTATTATTATTATTATTATTATTATTATTATTATTATTATTATTATTATTGCAACTGTAAGTGCTCCATCTCTACAAGAGCGACATCAGAAAGGTCTTTGAACATCTGTCCAGACATTACATCTTGTAAAAGCAAGTGTGAAAAGTCATCCAAACGTTGCAAACTTTTCATCAGAAAAATGTTTGAACAACTGTCAAAACATAACATCCATAAAATCATAAATGAAAAGCCGTCCAAACGTTACAAACGTTTCTTTACAAAAAATGTTTGAACTTCTGTGCAAACATTACATCTCATAAAATCTTGCAAGCAAAGCCATCCGAACGTTGGAACGTTTCTTTACAAAAATGTTTGAACTTCTGTGCAAACATTACATCCCATAAAATTGTGCAAGCAAAGCCATCCGAACGTTGGAACGTTTCTTTACAAAAATGTTTGAACATCCGTCCAAACATTACATCCCTTAAAATCATGTAAGAAAGCCCATCCAAACATTGCCTCCCGTAAAATCACGTTTAAATTACCGTTGAAACGTTTCCTCCCGAGAAAATAGCCAGTGCTTTCCGTGTTCATTCACACGTCTGGGCGTCTTTTATTGTGCGTGCTTGATGCCGCGCAGTAAATTCGGCTCAACACCTGATTTATGACCTCCAAGGTTTTCAGAGTAAGTTATCGCACTTGGGGATTCTTGCGGCAACTTGAGGGATTAAATATTCCGACGTATTTCTTGCCGTATTCATGAACGCGACCTGCTGGAGAGCGAGATGACCCCGTTTTCGGTGCCGGTGTATGCGGGGGCTTGTTCATTTGGTGC
The DNA here is from genome assembly GCF_040412425.1 of Macrobrachium rosenbergii. Classification (NCBI taxonomy): domain Eukaryota; kingdom Metazoa; phylum Arthropoda; class Malacostraca; order Decapoda; family Palaemonidae; genus Macrobrachium; species Macrobrachium rosenbergii. Next base: position 33,173,271 of record NC_089794.1, on the reverse strand, counting down.
TAGAAGGAAGAACGGATTTTCGTTTTTGATCAAGCTCCGAACGAAGTGTTAATTTTTGTAGAGAAGATATATATATATATATATATATATATATATATATATATATATATATATATATATATATATATATATATATATATATATATATATATATATATATATACATATATATAATGCTATACACACATATACATAATGTACCCATTCTTTATACTCGTATATAAACTATATTTATTTATATATGTGTATTTGTTTTGTCTTTTATGAATATTTATAAAAAAATACCACATTGCTATCATTGCACCCTCACATGTCACAGCGCACAAACCTTGCACAGCTTCGGGTGCCTTTTTATTTAACAATATATTGATTTCATGCCTTGTGGTCTAAATAACTGTGAAATCAATAAATGCAGCGTAGTATCCATTTATTGGATTGTGAAGGATTGCATTTGGCGTGGGTGTGTTAGGAGAGAGAGAGAGAGAGAGAGAGAGTTGCTTTTGTTGAGAGTGCGGCTACTGGACGTCAAAGCAAATGTATGAAAATGTGTGCTTGTGTGCTTGGAGTTTATGAGCGTTTTGTTTTTATGCGCATACAATGCATGTTATGTACACACTTGTAAGGTCAGACATTGGATGATATACGTATCTGTAATAATGCTGCTCCCTCCTTGTAACCTTAACATATTTACTTATTTCCTACGTATGTCTTATTCGACGCATTGCACTCTCTCTCTCTCTCTCTCTCTCTCTCTCTCTCTCTCTCTCTCTCTCTCTCTCTCTCTCTCTCTCTCTCTCTCATTTTTTTTTAATGGTATGAACTCTGAAGTCTGGTAAAACTGCAGACGAGGAATGTGAAAATGCTTTTGGCATCATTTGGTACAGGAGAAACCAAATGGACAAGTATTTGACAGTAAAACCGAATACCAAATTTTAGTGCAGGGACAATGATCAGAATTCTTTGAGAAGCGAGGAGCAGGGATGGTTGCCTTAATGTCTTACCACCAGTATTCATTCATTTATTAATTAATTCATTTATTTATTTTGAAACTTCTAAAAGCAATTATCTCCCATCCCCTCACGAGGACAGCCTGACTCTTAAAGGACTATTTAATGTAGCGTAACAAAGCACGATATACAGTCCATGATAAGCTTAAATGGGCCATGTCAATTATCTGTTGGCTGTACGTCTAATGGCCGTTTCTTGTTTTTCATCCTTTTTTTTTTCCACAAGGGATCATCCTGCTCTGTCGATGCTTGCTTTGGAGATTAATGTGCGTGTTATGATTCATTCGTTATGAATGTTTGATGAGGATGATGCTGATGGTAATAATAAAGATGGCATCTGCCTTAATTAAGCTCATCAGGATATATTAATTACACACACATTATATATATATATATATATATATATATATATATGTATGTATGTATGTATGTATGTATGTATTTAGTGTGTATAGGTGTAGGTAGGTAGATGGATAGATAGATAGAAAATTTCGAGTGCCTGCCAAGCTCTTGTTATGGATTAAAATAGTGGTTGATGATATAGGAAATCATAAAGTTATTGAGGACTGTTTGGAAATTTGCGCTTGCATATTGCCATGTTCTTGTTAGAGACCCCAAATCAATCAGGTGAATTTGTTTTTATTGAACACTTTTTTTTTCAGTCAATGTACATATCAGGATTTGGTAGCAAAAGAAGAGTGTAATTTGAGTAAGTAATTTGGTTGTATTCTCAACCATCGACTATTGTAGGTTTTGTGCTCGACCAACCGCAGAATTTTTCGCTTCAACTTATTTGAGAACAAATTATTAACAAAATCATAGAAATTGTAGCTTATTTGAGAATAAAATACCGAAAATTGTACACAACTTATAACAAGCCGGTCCATCGGAATGTCTGCAAATATCATGAGAAATGTTTATATCAGGTTTCGTATTGTATCGGATTTAGCCGAGATTTTGGAAAATATTGCGGATGTGCCGAATCTCGTTTTACTTACATTTTCCCCCGTTACCTGCAAAATTGTATCCCTGATGGGGTCTTTTTGGGTCGTGATACATCATCAGGAAATGCAATAAAATGCGTCATTGCGTAAAGGAATACTCTTTTATACTTAATATTTGTTCCTACACAGATAAAAACCTTCGTTCTTTACATAGAAGCTAAATCCTATGTAAAAAAAACTTCAGCTTTGTATGTTAGGAAAAATACAAATTACTTTAAAAATTTGCTATTTTTTCCTGCACATATACAAACCTTCTTTATGCACATAGGATTTAGCATCTATGTGAAGAGCTTTAGATATTTTAGGAAAAATACAAATTACTTTTAAAATTTGATACTTTTTAGGTAACTTTTGAGAACAGTTCAGCTTAGTCTTTTGTTAACAGGTGTACATTCAAGAAATGCTTTGATATGCAGCTGCATTTTGCAATAAGGATAATACTTCGTAATCCTGTGAATGAAAATGATAATGATTTTCATTGAAACCCTTCAGTATATCTGCATATCTACAAGGAAGATGTTTGGATTATATATGCACGAACTCTTATCCACAAGAAGAATCTT
>NC_089794.1:33163197-33168197 GCF_040412425.1 Macrobrachium rosenbergii | reverse complement strand
TATATATTCATCCTCAGTAGGCTGGAAGAAGGAAGGTACAAAATGCTTTGACATAAACATGCTGATTTTATACTAAACAGCGAGTTGCACAGATCTAAAATTTGTGTCAAGACATTGTGCAGAAGCATATGAAATGATATAATCTCCCTCTCATTATGAGAGGGCACTTGACAACTTCCTGCAGACCAACGTAATGGGAATTCTTAATGTTTGATTCTTGTCCAGTGAAATCGCAGCTGGTTACAGGGTGCTACCAAGGGATGTTATGTCACCTTTGCTGCATGTGGTTAAGTAACGAAGTAAGTTGCTTGAGACTGAAGAGAAAGGGTTGAGATTGCAGCGACAATACAGTCTAGGCAAAATTAGGTTATGCAGATAAGATTGTTTAAATCGGCAAAGGACCTGGGAGTTTACAAAGCGGGCTTAATAGCACTCATCATATATGTAAATAGAGAGAGGAATTTAGAGATTTAAGAAATACCAGAAGTAATGAGGGCAGAAAGTGGACAGGAGGAGGAAATTACAATAGAGTGAACAAAAATCAATGAGGTCGAGTCCTTAAATATTTAGTCCTAATGATCTCCAATACAAGTTCACTTCAGATGGAATTTAGAGTAACCAAAAAAAAAAAGGGGGGGTGGCGGGGTGGGAGGTTGTTGGCAAATCAAACAATAGCTGAATAAAACTGGAAATCACATACTGACATTGCATACCAAAGTAAGATTGTACTGTACACTGGGTCTAGTAAGCTCTGCATTGCCATACGGACAGAAATATTTACAGGACAGTGAAACTTTATGATTTTGTAGTTTATTTTAAAAATATACAGATTTAAGAAGAATTTTGGTAGTTAGATGGCAGAATAGTAGGGAGTAATGGTACCATTTAGGAAATAACTGAAGTTGGTTTATAGCACAATACGTAGATGAGATAATGATGATGTGGAGATAGAGATAGCTTGGGCTTGACGCCGTACAGTCCTTCCCCCCCTTTCTTTTTTTTACCCGTGAGTGAGTGTCTTAGAGTGACAACTGAAACAGGATGAGTTGAGATTTTCGAAGATGGAAACACACATATATGTGTATATGTGTGTATATATATAATATATACACGCACAGACACAGTATATTACTGGCTCTTGCATTATGTAATTTGTAAAAATAAAATAATAGCAGCCAGTAACGTTTTCTTAAGACGAACCCTCGGTGTAAAGTAATGCTTTGCATATTGATATTTACTTTGGGAGCTCGCTCCCAAAACAGGTATTTTAAGATGACAAAATATGAATCATATTCTTACAGCGTAGCTGTAAAGAAGCAAGTGCATAATGTGAAATTCCCTTTAGGTTTAACTTAATGTGGCTTATACTGAGGAGCGCATATAATGAGGTTTGGTTTTTTAATGGTTTTTACAAGGCCATTAGCATGAAAGCTCCTACAAGTAGCGCCTTATGCAACTGCTGAGTTTTCACTTGTTTGAACATAAATCTACTTGTAGTTATCCTTGAGCATTTAAGGTACTACTTGTGTTATCTTTGAACATTTTGTGTTGTTAGGTATTTTCTTTGTTTTTGTAAAGTTTGATAACATATTCTAAATAAACTGTTTAGTTTGATTGTACAGCAAAATGCTTTAGGGGTGTCGAATCGAGATGATTAACATACTGTACTGTATTTCGTTACGGTATAGAATGAAGTGTTATATTTAATGAACAACTAAAGAATTATAAAACAAGTGTGCAATAGGAAATGTTTCTTTGTAAGCACTTTACACATAAATTCTTAGTATTACCTTCTGCCGTTCAAGTAAGCGTCGTGCTCTCTCTCTCTCTCTCTCTCTCTCTCTCTCTCTCTCTCTCTCTCTCTCTCTCTCTCTCATAGCGAAGCATTATGATGAATATCAGATGCGAGCTAATTGTGGACAAGAATCTAAAATTCTGTTGTTACAAGTATGTAGGTTCGATCCCGATGTTAGTCAGAAACATATGTATGTTCCACATTTGATTGTGTTGATTACTTTATATATATATATATATATATATATATATATATATATATATATATATATATATATATATATATGTGTGTGTGTGTGTGTGTGTGTGTGTGTGTGTGTGTGTGTGTGTGTGTATAAGCAAAAATAGACACCAGTGAATTTTAATACTCAGGTGAGCTTCAGAAACTGATATTCATCAGTACAGTTTACTTCCACTTCGCATCTGTCCTTCCCCTCCCCTTCTCGCATTCCCTCTCCCCTACCGCCCACTGATATCAACTGTTTGACTGGCAGTTGGGTAGGATAAAGGTCGAACGTTCAAGTGTAAGGGACTCGACATTCCCATTCGAGTAGACGAATCGGTTCCGTCAACAAGAGGGATGAATGGACATTGAAGGCAGGTGCTGTGTGCGCGCGCGCGTGTGCATGTATTTATGTATGTGTGAGAGAGAGAGAGAGAGAGAGAGAAAATAATTATGTATTCAAGTGGTTTGGTATCCTGCTTAAGAAGTTAATGGGTTGTCTTTGTTAGAGAAATTCTGCTTTATATTATATATATATATATATATATATATATATATATATATATATATATATATATATACATATATATATATATATATATACATATACATATACATACATACGTACATACATACACACACACAAACGCACACATGCATACGCTAATTATAGGGGATGGAGTTGCTAGCCTGACTATGCCCTTTCTCTTGGCCACATCAGACGGGTTCCCAGTGAGCAGAGCGCTGTACAAAGCTATGGCGTCCACTTTGGTAGATTGTACCCTGTGATTAATTTATATATATATATATATATATATATATATATATATATATATATATATATATATATGTATTATATATATATATATATATATATTTATTATATTTTTTTTTATTGTATGTATATATATACAGTATATGTATATATATATTAATGTATGCATGCATGCAGTGATAAATCTTGATATATATAGATAGCCCCGATTTGGAGAAAATGTTCAGGACTCTTGATGGATGGGTAAATAAATGAAAAGGACTGAATGAGAAGATAATGTCTAGATTGCTTGTCCATCAACGGGACAGGTGATTAGGTTAGCAGGTGGAGAGGGAGAATTTTTGTTCCGAGGAAATCTATTGTAGGAATCAAGGTTTTTTTTTTATGTTATTTGTATGTGGTACCCAACTGTTTGTGTGTTTGTTGATTCGTTTGTTTTTATGGCCCAGTGGCTTTTAGCACTTTTATTTGTCAAGAAGTGAACATTGTTGAAATTGACTGAGCTGTTTCATACAGTTCTGTCTTGTTGCGTGTGGATGTTTTCCCTGTCTTATTTTAGTAGCAGTAATGATTTATTTTTAAAATGTATTTTGAATAGTTGTATGTTTACAGGAGGGAAGTCCAGATTGTAAACAGTGATGAGAATTACTTACTGTTTGAGTTATTTACATCATTAGAAATGAAGGTGAATTCTTGTTGGACGTAATGAGATAGTTTTTAGATAATTCCTGGAAAAACAGAAAAGGAAAATATAGAGAAGTACTGCCGATAGTTTGTGGGTACGTCGTGGAAAAAAGGAAATAAGGAAAAAATAAAGTTTTTTAGGAACGTCGAGGAAAAGGAAATAGGGAAAAGGTAGCAGAGTCTTGAGTCGCGTGGAAAGAGAAAAAGGAAAAGATAGCAGAGATTGAATTATGTGGACAAGAGAAAATATAAAATATAGAAGTTTTAGGTACGTGGAAAAGAGAAAAAGGAAAAGGTAGAGTTTTTAGGTACTTGAAAAAGAGAGGAAAAGGTGTTTTGAGATACGTGAAAGAGAAAGGGAAAAGATAGAGTTTTTAGGTATGTGGAAAAGAGAAAAAGGACATGGTAGTATAGCCAGTTCTTAGGTACGTGGAATAGAGAAAATGGAAAAGGTTGGGAAGTAATTCCAAAGTCAGCCTCCACTTTCCCTCCCATTCATACGTATTCAGTTCTGAGAAATATTGTTTTCGTATGCCTGGCAGTGAAACGTGGTTTGTTTACAGAGTAGGAGGGAGCGGGTGGCGTGGCGAGTGGTTGAATCTGATTTATCTCGGATATCATGAACATCTGTCATGTCCTTCCATGAATGTAAAATAGTCCCAAGGACTTGGGTAGGACCTTTTCTTTTGGGAAGTGGAAGGATCTGGAAGGATCTATATATATATATATATATATATATATATATATATATATATATATATATATATATATATATATATACTGTATATATATTTGCATACATGTATATATATATGTAAATACATACATGTATATATGTATGTGTATATATACATTATATTTATTTGCATACATGTAAATGTATTATGTATGTGTGTATAATTATATACAGCATGTGTATGTGTAATGTATCTACGTATTCAGCAATTTTATAAGGCGATGTATACAGAGTAAATAAATAATTAACAAAAGCCACATCCTCCCTATAAAAGGTCTTCAATAGTAAGAAGGCAATAACACGCAATCTAACAGTTTTCCAATGTCACATTTTTAATTTGCATATCCTTCGGTTTTGTGGTTGTCTCACATTTTATAGTTTGGTAACTGACACTGCAAGGTTGTGTGTTTGATGGCGACCTTCGTGGTCATTTTACACGAATGGGGTTTTTCTCTTTTTTTTTTTTTTTCTTCAGCTGGAGTTTTTCTCTCCTGAGGTCATCCATTATATGCATTCTATAAGTATTAATGTTGAGATCTTTTTATGGAGAAGGGACAGAGATAAGACTTCTCTAACGAAGCTTCGTCAGTAATTTTTTTTACTGATGTTTTCTTTCCTAAAGGTCATCTGTCTGTCATTCGCATTACCTACTTATGTGTGGTAGGTGTTTTTGAGAAGTGACAAAGATGAACATGACTGGAGAAATGCTCTAATCAGTATATTGAAAATTGGTGAATGGACTGCTATTCTGTGCCATGACGAACCGTGAAGATCAGTGGTTCCATTTT
>NC_089794.1:32985697-33158197 GCF_040412425.1 Macrobrachium rosenbergii | reverse complement strand
CACAGATACAAAACATCCGCACTCCGCCTGTTATGTATTTGCTTAATCTAGTTTTATTTTTTTGAGTCTCTCTCTCTCTCTCTCTCTCTCTCTCTCTCTCTCTCTCTCTCTCTCTCTCTCTCTCTCTCTCTCTCATTTAGGTAAGCCTGTTATGCATTTGTGTAATTTAGTGGTATTTGCTTTTATTTAGGAAATTCTCTCTCTCTCTCTCTCTCTCTCTCTCTCTCTCTCTCTCTCTCTCTCTCTCTCTCTCTCTGTGCGCCACGCCATCCATCACGGAGCGGAGTCACTGTCGTACAGAGAAACTGTGCGAGAAGGGATAGATTGCTTTGTATCCCGTCCTTTGGCCCCGTGTGCTAATTCTCTCTCTCTCTCTCTCTCTCTCTCTCTCTCTCTCTCTCTCTCTCTCTCTCTCTCTCTCTCTCTCTTCCCGCCTGATTGCAGAAGCGGAACACCGCTCGTTTCTGCTTCTTTATTGGTCGTAGTTGAATGGAGGTGGCACGGATACGGATATTCTTCCCGGGAAGTCGTTTTTGTCTTTTTATATATTTAGTCATTTATTTGTTTTTGTCGGGTCGAATGTTGGTGTATTTATTTTGAATAAGTTGAGTCTTGTGTGTTTGTTCAACTTACTTTTTTACTTAAAATGCGTGTATGTATGTACAATATATATAAGTGTACATATGCGTATATACATAAACGTAAATGCATGCATGTGTATATAAAATATATATTTATATATTTGTAATTATACATATATATATATATATATATATATATATATATATATATATATATATATATATATATATATATATATATATATATATATATATATATGTTGTATGTATGTGCAGTATATGTGTACATATGCAGATATACATAAACAAATGCATGCATGTATGTATAAATATATTTATAATTATACATTATATTATGTGTATGTATATTTGTATATACACTATACTGAATGCGGAGGATTTTTCCTTTTATTTTAAAGATCCGAATGCGTAATCCTTGAGGTTCACGGATTTGCTATGGATTTTCCTCAAAGAAATGTTTTCTGCTCCGGTATTTCTTTTCCAAATGTTTTTGTTTCCGCAAAGTGAACGGATTTGCAAGAGATTTCTTTTATGGCTTTGTATTGAGGAATTTTAAAGGATTTTATGCATGTTTATATCCCAGGTAATATTTTGTGCTGTACTTGGTTTCCTCATTTTAATCTTATCTCTGATTGTTATCGGTATTAAATTGAGTGTTGAATTATTGGAATTTATTTCAGTACTTCGGTCCATATGAGTCTCTCTGTCTCTCTCTCTCTCTCTCTCTCTCTCTCTCTCTCTCTCTCTCTCTCTCTCTCTCTCTCTCTCTCTCTCTCTCTGAAAAACATTGTGGGAGGTTTGACGTCTCTTGTATTATTATTATTATTATTATTATTATTATTATTATTATTATTATTCAAAAATGAACTCTATTCAAGTAGAACAAGCCGTTGCCCACAGGGGCCATTGACTTGAAATTCAAGCTTCCGAAGAATATAGTTCTAGTTGTTTTCCTGTCGTGACTTGCAGTTGCATTAGTGGTGAATCATTGTTTAGTTCACCGTGGGACGCCGCGTTCTGAACATGAAAAAGCGGAGAAATTTCTTTTGCACATAAGCAGTCGCAAATTCACGTAGTATACGTGTTACGGTTCCCTGAATCCAAGATCGGATTGGTTCCTTTTGTGGTTTGTTTTGTTCTGATTTTCAAAGAGGTTTTGTATGTGCGTGCTCGGCCGTGTATACAGCGTTTTGTGCTCGTAATTTGTGACAGAAGGGATAGAGAGAGAGAGAGAGAGAGAGAGAGAGAGAGAGAGAGAGAGAGAGAGAGAGAGAGAATCAACACATTTTGAGGAGGAGTACCACCTCGTCGGTTGAGAGAAATCGCTGAATTCCGAAAAATCCTCTGAATAGAAGCAGAGAGAGAGAGAGCCCTAATATCTAGTTTCACACGTTGAGGATTATTATTACCGCATCGAGAGAAAGATAAATCGCTGAAATTAAAAAATCCGCCGAGTAGTCCCCACCACCCAGCGACCTTGTCAATCCTAAGAATTTATTTAATTTTTGATGCGCAAATCAACGTTGTCGTCAGAGGACAAGGAGGAAATACAAAAAAGATGAAATTTCTAATTTCGCGGCTTTGTCGGCCGTGTCTATAGCCAATCCGACGATGCTCTTTTGATTGAAGGAAAACGTGACACTCCGGGGAGTCGCTGCTTGGCCACCCATGCGCAAAGGAAGGTGACATTGGACGGCTTCAAATGAACTTCTCCTCCTGATGCTGGTTGCTGAAGGGGGGCGTGGCTCATTCTGGGTGGGGTGGAAGTGTCCTGTTGTGATTGTGTGACCACCTGAAGGTGGAGTTGGTTTGGGTTGATGTTTCCCTAAGGGTGGGTTGAAACTTTTGCTTAGGAGATGGAAAGGATCATATTATTATAACCAGCAGTTTATTTAAGGGGGCGTGGCTCATTCTGGGTGGGGTGGAAGTGTCCTGTGGTGATTGTGTGTACCTGGAGGTGGGGTTTGGTTGATGTTTCCTTAAGGGTGGGACGACACTTTTGCTTAGGAGATTGAAAGGATCATGTTATTATCTAGCAAGTTATTTTTAACATTCAAGACCTTTTAACTTGGCAAACGAGCTTCAGCCACTGAAAGGAGAAAATAACAAAAACAATTAGATGCAGATTAACATAAAAAGACATACATAACCAGCAGTGTAAATTAAAGATTCATTACTTAAACAACTAAACGTAAATTAACATGAAAGAATTACAAAACCGAGAGAGTACCAAGAGAGTAAGTAGAGAAAATGACAGAAGCACATAAATGTAAGTTAGCATGAAAGAATTACAAAACCAGCATTGTGAGGTAGGAAAAGTAGGTGGACAAATCCTTGGAGGCAGTCGATGGAAGCAAGGACATTAGTTGCCTTCCAGTCAGCAGGAGTATATAGCCCTTGTGTCTGCCAGTGAGTTGGAAGATAGCCCATGTCCTGTGGGGTAGGAAAAATTGGTGGGGGGAGGGGAGAGTATAGGGGAGTGGGGTGGATTTGACATAACATTTTAATAATGATGGGAGGGGGAGAGAAAAGAAGCGTATGTCAAAGTTGGGAAGCTGATCGAGGCCACCAAGTTGAATACGTCCTGGCCACAGGGCGTGTGGGTGGCCATGAGGACACGAGTGATGATTCATGCAGCCGAACGAAGTAAAAAATTGTGAGATTAGGGTCCTTTAGCGGAAGGTTTCTGACAGCTACGTTTTATTCATGTGGAGGTATTACGACAACCCCTCTGGCTATGTTATTGCGGTAGGTAAAAATCTGTGTGCCGTTTTCCCTCTCTCTCTCTCTCTCTCTCTCTCTCTCTCTCTCTCTCTCTCTCTCTCTCTCTCTCTCTCTCTGTGTTATTTCAAGGTCGTGCATTGTTTAAAATTGGTTATTTGGTGTAGGAAACCTCTTGCCAGGCATAAAGATGTGCGCGGTGTTAGTTTAGTATCCTAGAGTTTTGTTACACTTTATGGATGACTTTTTCTCTATAAATTTTGAAGTAAAAGAGGTACGATAATACTTGTGAAACTTGTTGCTGTTATAATATAGTGCTTTCTAAGGAACACCATGTTATATATGAATATAGTTCATCTTCTGAATAATAATAATAATAATAATAATAATAATAATTGATGACCATTGACTTCAAACAGTCGCTAATATTACTTTTAAATAACATTGATGACCACTGATTGATTTTAAACGTAGCTAATCAATATCATTTTCCTCTTCTAAATAATAATAATAATAATAATAATAAATCATTGATGATCGTTGATTCCAAACAGTCCCTGATATTACTTTTAAATGCCATTGATGACCATTGATTTTAAAGGTAGGTAATCGAGAGCATTTTTTCCTGAGTGTCACGCTGTTTAATGAACAAGACGATAAAAAAACGCGATCTCTTGAGTGCATCTTGCTTTTACCGGTGCTCAGTTTTGACAAAGAGAAGGCATTAGGGAGTATCAGTGCACGCGGGGAAGTGCATAATGATTGGGCGCTATCATTCGACCAACCACAGAATGCAGTTGGTAAGTGATCACTTCCCGGAGAGGAGAGAGAGAGAGAGAGAGAGAGAGAGAGAGAGAGAGTCGCCACGTAGCCTGGTTTAGATAAATGTGCATATTGGGTGAGATGACACACACACACACACACACACACTCACGCAGCGATCACTTCTGAGAGAGAGAGAGAGAGAGAGAGAGAGAGAGAGAGAGAGAGACTCACCACGTAGCCTGGTTTAGATAAATGTGCATGTTGGGTTAGATGACACACACACGCACACACACACAGGTAGTGATCACTTCTCGGAGAGAGAGAGAGAGAGAGAGACCCTCCTACTTAACCTGGTTTAGATAAATGTGCATATCGGGTGTGATGCCTCTCAGCTGTTTTGGCTACGGACACAGCTATAGATAATTGTTCTTGTCACCCGATGTTAACTCTTATCTCGTATAGTATAATTGGTTTTGTTCATGGGGTTTCCGTGTCTCCCCCTTATCAGCTGTGATAGCTCAAGTTATAAAGACTGGATTGATTGTGTACATTTAAGACAATTTAACCTTTATTGTGGATACATTTGAGATTATAGTTAAGCTTTATGGTGAATGAATTGAGATTATAGCTGACCTGTATGGTGAAGACAGAGATTATCGTTAACCTTTATGGTGAATACATTGAGATTATAGTCAACCTCTGTGGCGAATACGTTATGTAGATTTCAGCTTCTTTGTTATTTTCCAAATATTTAATTATCAGCAGTTGCGTTGGAAATATTTGAGGTTTCTATATAAATGCTCTCTCAAGTCCGTAAATACGTCAGATCTTGGTTAAAGAAAAAATATATTAAGCATAAGTAATCGTCAGATTTAGTTGTATCTCGTTCAGAAGGACAAATTTCCCTTTCTGAGTCGGGTTGTTGGGGGCGGGGGGGGTGGGGTTACAAATGTGTAACATATGTGCTGATTTTACCGTTTTTATGTTGATATTTTTTACCTATAATAATTGGTAATTTTCTAGACGGCATCCACCTAGCTAAGGAGTTTCCTAACCTAAATGCCCCAAGTCCTATGATGAAGAGGTTATCTGTTTTCTGTTGTTGGCTTAATCTCTCTCTCTCACACACTCTCTCTCTCTTTCTGAGAGACCGGTGTTTGACTCTCGTATCGGACGAGGGTACGATGGGCATTTTCTCAACAAACTAGTTTGCCTCTGTTGACCTGAGCAGTGAATTAGGTCAGGAGAGAGCCCAGTACTTATCAGGGAAGTCTTGGACTGGAGGGTCAGTCAGTATGACCAGTCTTTCATATGGCATTCCCTATATTCCTCTGTATTCCCTGTATCATTTAACGCTTGTTTAAAAGGTTTTTGGTGTCAATGATATCCTTTTGAAATACTTTCATTGCAGTTATCTAGCTAATGAAATACTTTCATTGCAGTTATCTAGCTAATGAAATACTTTCATTGCAGTTATCTAGCTAATGAAATACTTTCATTGCAGTTATCTAGCAAATGAAATACTTTCATTGCAGTTATCTAGCTAATGAAATACTTTCATTGCAGTTATCTAGCTAATGAAATACTGTCATTGCAGTTATCTAGCTAATAGCATCCTGTTCTCTCTTGAAAAATAATGATAATAAAATAAAGGGTTAATTTTTATAGGGTTTGGATACGTGCGGATACCTAAAGCCCACGTCGATGTTCAGGTGAACTTCGGATAAGGTTACAAATACATCTGGATAACAGGCAACATCTGCTTCAACGGTTGGATAATGTAGAGAGGCTTGAACCAGAAACAATTGATTAGTCCGCTGTCGGATGCCCTTTCTAGATATTGTAAATATCACTTGTATGGCTGTCAAGTTATATGTGGTCGAATCATGATAGTCTGTTGTTACCACACTTGGTGTAAATAATTTATTATCACTTCTGTTGTTTGGTATCGTATAGCACTGAAATTACTACTGTCAGTGTAAATAACTTATTATTACTTCTTTTGTTGGTATCGTATAGCTCTGAAATTACCACTGTCATCGTTAGTTACAGTAACTGATAATTATTCCTACGGAGATCGACAAACACACTGAAAATCCTGGTACTTGTCATGTCATACTGATTAGATACCCTATTAATAAGTCATACTCGGTAAAAAAAATAATCCTTCACGACAGTGTGGAAGGTAATTTACGAAAGAATGGTAAGAGTTTTGTACGTTTTAGATCAGTGGTTCTTAACCTGTTTATTATCACGCCCCCTCTAAGAGTTGGGCCTTCCCTCCACGCCCCCCTTGCATCTATGAGTAAAATTCCCTCCCAGATTTAAAGGAAAATGAAAAAAATAAGAGAAAGGGAAGGGGTGTTTTTATACTTTTGGGAATGAATTAGTGAGATACTTAACCCTGCTTCTTAGCGACTCTTGTTAAGGGAATAACGGATGTAATTAGAGATTTTTTTCTCAAGGGCTCCCGCCCCCCCCCCTCCCTTGGTAACTTATGACTCCCCCCAGATTGAGAACCACAGTTTTAGAAAGAAGACGACTGTTATTTGTCAAAAAGTAACGGATTAAAAAACGCACATGTAAATAGGAGACTCTTTTTCTCTTTTCATTGGCGGGTATTGTCACCTGACTGCATTTGCACGCAGAAGTGGCAGTGTGTTTATCAGTACAGAGTGGCAGTGTATTTATCAGCTCAGAGTGGCAGTGTATTTATCAGTTCAGAGTAGCGGTGTATTTATTAATTCAAAGTGGCAGTGTTTTTATCAATTCAGTGACAGCGTATTTATCAGTTCAGAGTGGCAGCGTATTTATCAGTTAAGAGTGGCAGCGTATTTATCAGTTAAGAGTGGCAGCGTGTTTATCAATTCAGAGTGGCAGCGTGTTTATCAATTCAGGGTGGCTGCGTATTTATCAATTCAGAGTGGCAGCGTATTTATCAATTCAGAGTGGCAGCGTATTTATCAATTCAGAGTGGCAGCGTATTTATCAATTCAGAGTGGCAGCGTATTTATCAATTCAGAGTGGCAGCGTATTTATCAAATCAGAGTGGCAGTGTATTAATACATTGAACTCCTGACGTGTACTGTTCGATAATAGCATAATAAAGCTCTCTCTCTCTCTCTCTCTCTCTCTCTCTCTCTCTCTCTCTCTCTCTCTCTCTCTCTCTCTCTCTCTCTCCAGTGTACTTGTACGACCGTTGCAGTATTTTCCGCCGAGAGCAAGTGTTTGATGTGACAAAGTAATTGAACATCGGTTGTAACCATTTGTTTTGTAATAATGTTTCATGCGGAATAGAGAGAATCCAGTTTTTGTGAGATTATTCTCGGTTGTTAAAAGTGGTACTTGGTAAACGTATCTTGTTTGCCATACCACTCACGTTCCGTGTTAGAAAATGATTCATTCGTAAATGTGGTTTTGTCAGGGTGTGTGTGTGTATGTGTATGTGTGCGTGTGTATTAGTGTTAGTTTATTTCTCGAACATGACGACATATATATTGGATTTCGAGGAACTTACCGTAGACCAGGCTTAGTGTGACGTTGCCATATGAAGGGATAGACAAAGCTACATAGAAGTGATTTTTCGTAGAAGGAACTGTATTAAAAATTTAACAGTACGTTTTTTCCTAGTTTAAAGCTAATTGAGGACTTCTGTTACACCCACGTTGGACTACATAGATGATACATTATCGTAATATAAATTTTCAGCTCTCTCTCTCTCTCTCTCTCTCTCTCTCTCTCTCTCCTCTCTCTCTCTCCCGGGGGTAGTGCCTTCAGTGCACCTCATGCGGTGCACTGTCGACATTACTTAAGGTTCTTTGCAGCATGCCTTCGGCCCCTAGCTGCAACCCCCTTTCCATTCATTTTACTGTACCTCCGTTCATATTCTCTTTCCATTTCACTTCACACCGTCTCCTAACAATTGATACACTGTGCAGCTGCGGGGTTTTCTTCGTGTTACACCTCTAAAACCTTTCTATTGTTAGTTTCTGTTTCAGCGCTGAATAGCCTCACCAGTGCTTGGCCTTTTAAAGTAAATTCTATATTCTATTCTATTCTGTCCTCATAAACTCCTCCAACTGTGTTCGTGAGCCGTCCCGTCGAGTGGGTGACGTCTTAGTCGATGCTACAGGTGAGGGGGGTTGTGGGGGGGGGAGCAGCAGAATGCATATTTTATCAAAAATCGTTATTCCCCGAAAACAAAGGAATTTAATTCTGGCTTTGTGTTATTGTTAAGACTTCTCGTCGTGAATGTTATCGTCCAGTAGACGGGGCCACATCCGGATTGCCGAAAAGGTGCGTGTCCCAAGGTATAAATCCTGGGTTTTCGTGTCGTTATTATTATTGGTTTCGACTTGTTTTCTCGCTCTTACTATTTTATTTTACCGAATTAATATTTTTGAGTTGTAATTTTATGTACTGTTTATTACTTTCTTTATATTTCTCGTGTTCACTATGCATTTTATTCCGGAGTATCAATTTTATTTTGGTTTGTTAATTTTAATTTGGTGTATCAGTTTTATTTTGGTTTATTAATTTTATTTTGGTTTATAATTTTTTTCGAAAGTTAATTTTTACTTCCTCCGAAAATTAATTGTATTCAGTACGTATTTCAATAAACTTGGTGTATCACACGCTTCAGAGGTTATTTTATTTGTGTGTGTGTATCACGCTCTTCAAGGGTTATTTATTTGTGTGTGCGCGCGTGTGTGTGTGTCACACGCTTCAGGGGTTATTTTATTTGTGTGTGTATTTTTGTGTTAGCTATTATTATTATTATTATTATTATTATTATTATTATTATTATTATTATTATTCAGAAGATGAACCCTATTCACATGGAAAAGACCACCATAGGGGCCATTGACTAAAAATTCAAGCTTCCAAATAACATGACGTTCATTGTGAAGAAGTAAGAGCAGGCGAAAATCTTCTTGTGCTATATTTAGTAGATACTACGTCATCGGGATTTTATGCATTGCATATTAACGAGGTTACGTCAGATTTTGTTGTTTTTCTTGCTTGAATTGTGATAAATTGTGTTGTATTTGTTTTACATGGTTTTAAACGACAGATTAATGTGTTTTGTTGTTGAGGAGTTGTTTGTTTGTCATGATTGAAAATAATAGTTGTTGTCCTTGTTAAATTTGTTGTCTGAAATAAAAAGATAGATTAATGGATTGTTGTTGGTGGTGTAGCTGCTGTTGAACGAGGTTGTGGATAGATGCTGGGAGATCAGAGATAGGTTAATCAGTGTTCATTTCCTGTGCAGCCTCAGCTGTGGGCGAATCTCTCTCTCTCTCTCTCTCTCTCTCTCTCTCTCTCTCTCTCTCTCTCTCTCTCTCTCTCTCTCTCTCTCTCTCTCTCTCTCTCGTGTACCACAGCAGTCTGTATGTTCTCACTCTCGTGTACCACAGCAGTCTGCGTTTACTCTCTCTCTCTCTCTCTCTCTCTCTCAATAATGTGTATTTTTCTGTATTATGTTTCACTGCTCCATAGTGGTTGAGAGTGATTGCCATATGATATTCGCAGTAGGTTAATGATACAAACCCTAGCTCTGTAATTATTAACTTTCCAAGTAGGTGTGAAATAGAAATGAAAATTTTACCAGAAGAGAATAAAAAGAAGGGCGCAGTGCCTGAAGGTCCGTGGATGTTTTGACCTCCATAAGACGGGACACTTGTAATACTTCACTCGCCAAACATATATTGTTTATTTGAAGTGGGAAAAAGCTTGCTTTTATTTTACCAAGCTGTCAGCCTTCTGTTATCTCGAAGATACCGACTTGAGTTAGGTCTAATTAAGGTGTCGCACGTTAAACTGATAATAAAATATACTGATAAAATAATTTAGTAGGATTTAAGAAAAAAATCTTAGTAAATTTATGCCGTCATTACTTGCAAAACCAGCAAACATTCGCGTTGGAAAGTGAAAAAAAAAAAAAACTGAAAGATCACACTGGAAATTATCCTGGCATTATAGAAGGCACATATATTAAAGAGAAAACAAAAATATAATTATAAAAAAGATGAACCGATCAAGATTTTATATATATATATATATATATATATATATATATATATATATATATATATATATATATATATATATATATATATATATATATATATATATATGTGTGTGTGTGTGTGTGTGTGTGTGTGTGTGTGTGTGTGTGTGTGTACTGTATATATAGAGAAACATTGTATATAGAATCATGCGAACGTTTCTCTTTCCTAATCCTTTGCGTGACTCGAGAAAGGGTTAAAGGAAGGTTGTGTGAGTGTGTGTGTTTGTTGTGCTGTCTTGTGGAGGAGGTGGGGTGGAAGGGGATATCTGATCGCATGCAAGGTGTTTACCAGAATAACTTGTGGAGAGCACGGGTAACGGTGGGTTCACAGGGAAGAAAAGGTGGGAAAAAAAACAGTTAAAAGGGGGGGTGGGGAATGAGTTTAGAGGCAAAAGTAATGAGGAAAATGGAAGTGAGGTAACAGAAAGAAAGCGAAGAGGAAAATATTGTAAAGCTGCATGAATCGCGGCCCATGAAACTTTAACCATGGGCCAATGGTGGCCTGGCCTATATCGTAGCCAGACGCACGATTATGGCTAAATTTAACCTTAATAAAATAAAAACTATTGAGGTTAGAGGGCTGCAATTTGGTATGTTTGATGATTGGAGGTTGGATGATCAACATACCAATTTGCAGCCCTCTGGTCTCAGTAGTTTTTAAGATCTGAGGGCGGACAGAGTAAAGTGCGGACGGACAGACAAAGCCGGCACAGTAGTTATCTTTTACAGAAAACTAAAATTAGGTTTTTTCTCCAGGGCCTTTATTAATGACGCAGTAACTGGTAGGTCCGGTACTCTAAGGAGGAGGATTGTTAGGGAAAATGGAAGAAGGAATAGATTTCCTAAGTATTAAAATATGTGAAGCTGGTTTAGTGGTAGCCAAAATTTCTGGTCAGTGGCAGCACAGTGTTGGTACAGGCTGTGTATTTCACTGATGTTTAACTTCTACTTTAGCGAATATTAACTTCAAAGGAGTAATATTGAAGTTGATTAGGTTGAAACCATTTTGAAGTAAATGAATTAGTCATAAGAGGTGAAAATGATTTTGTGAGCTCAGATAGTCTTACGCAGTGCATGCAGGAATAAAAAGACCAGATAGTTTGGAACGAAAGGCGAAACTTGAAAAAATTTCTGAAGTTTACAATCAGGTCATTGTAAAAAATTTTTTCTGAAGTTCACAATCAGGTCATTGTTCAAAAAATTTCTGAAGTTTACAATCAGGCCATTAAAAAAAAAATTTCTGAAGTTAACAATCAAGCCATTGTAAAAAAAATTTTCTGAAGTTTGGAACGAAAGGTGAAACTTAAAAAAATTTCTCAAGTTTACAATCAGGTCATTGTAAAAATTTTTTTTCTGAAGTTCACAATCAGGCCATTGTTAAAAAATTTCTGAAGTTTACAATCGGCCCATTGTAAAAAAAAATTTCTGAAGTTTACAATCAAGCCATTGTAAAAAAAAAAATTTTCTGAAGTTCGGAACGAAAGGCGAAACTTAAAAAAATTTCCCAAGTTTACAATCAGGTCATTGTAAAAAAAAATTGTCAGAAGTTCACAATCAGGCCACTGTAAAAAAATTTTCTGAAGTTTACAATCAGGTCATTGTAAAAAAAAATTGTCTGATGTTCACAATCAGGCCACTGTAAAAAAATTGTCTGAAGTTTACAATCAGGTCATTGTAAAAAAAAATTGCAAAGTTTACAATCAGACCATTGTAAAAAAAATTTCTGAAGTTTACAATCAGGTCATTGTAAAAAAAAAGTTTCTGAAGTTGACAATCGGGTCAGTGTGAAAAACAATTTAATCTTTACAATCAGGTCATTGTAAAAAAAAATTAATGAAAAACAGAGTCGTCTAGATAATACAGGGGAATAGTAAATACTACTACTACTACCGTACCACCTGTTGGAATTTGCATATTCCGTCGATTGGTAAGATCACCTGGGTTGCAGATTGAAGACTACGGCAGTTCCTTTAGGCGTTCCAACCAGCCCGCAAACCCCCCATCCCCATGTTCTACGACGAACTTGACCTCATCGTCCTGTGCCTCCGCTTTTCCTCCCTCCCCTCCCCCCTCCCCCCCCTCCCCTCCCCCCCCCTCCCCTTCCCCCTTACCCTCTCTCTCTCTCTCTCTCTCTCTCTCTCTCTCTCTCTCTCTCTCTCTCTCTCTCTCTCTCTCTCTCCTTTAGATCAAACCGCCATCTCTCCTTCAGATCCGGAGACCGGAAAATTACCGTTCATGCTTGGCTTGGTTTCGTAGGTTAGAAGACCTTGCACGCTATATGCCTCCTCCTCCTCCTCGTCTCTTCCTCCTCCTCCTCCTCCTTATCCTCTCTTCCTCGTCCTTCTCCTCCTCTCCTCTCCTCTCCTCCTGTATCCGTTGGGATGGGGGTTGCAAGCTATGTAGCGGTCATAGCTTGCATCCTCACGTTCACGCTAGGCCGGAAAGAGAGAGAGAGAGAGAGAGAGAGAGAGAGAGAGAGAGAGAGAGAGAGAGAGAGAGAGAGAGAGAGAGAGATAACCTTTTACATGAGAAGGCCTACGAGGCAGACAACTTAATTCCCTCCATAGAAGAGAAAATGAAGAGGTAGGGTAAAAGATTAGGGCCTGACCTTGAAAGGAAGCGATGGCCCCGCTTCAGAGAGAGAGAGAGAGAGAGAGAGAGAGAGAGAGAGAGAGAGGGGGAGGTGTGTTTTGGCCAGAAGGGAAATAAATAGAGAATTCCATTAATGTGTAGTAAAGGAAAAGAAAAATCCTTGAACATTGTAAATTTCTTACGCGGTGGTTTGACAGTTGTTAGTTATGTTGCCTTGGCTCTTTGTTCACTTACAAATAAACTTCAAGTTGATCAAGCATGTATGAAAATTTTACCCACGCTCATGTATATAATACTCATGTATATATAATATATATATGTATAGATACAGTATAATATATATATATATATATATATATATATATATATATATATATATATATATATATATATATATATATATATTAGTATATGTATGGATGTTTGTGTATATACATACACATACATACATACTTACGCACCCATACATAGATGCTTGTAAGACTGAAATTTGTACGTTTCTTTCACATTTTTTCCACGTATATTAAAATGTAAACTATTATTTCTCACATAACCTACTTTCTACACTCTCGTGTGTTTTTAGATGTATGTATGACAACACTGCTGAGTTTCCAAATTACACGCGTGTCTCAACTTTCATTTCCTTGTATTGTTCCTTCCTCATTACAGTTCAGTTCGCTTATTGCCTCTTTCCTGAGTCCGTTTTCAATAACTAGAGAGAGTGAGAGAAACTTCAGTAATCAGTTATATTGAAGGAAGTCTCTGTAAGACCTCCCTCCCTCCCCCATGTATCCCCTTCCTTTGTATCCCCGCTCCCCTGTATCCCCTCCCCCCTTTCACCCTAGGGTGAGATGATAGCGAAACTTCCTTAATGCATTTCTTTTTCATTTTCCCTACGAACCGTATTATGAGTTTCCTGGACCCAACTTCGATAGTGTTACTTTGCCCCCCCGCCCCTCGCGCTCTCTCTCTCTCTCTCTCTCTCTCTCTCTCTCTCTCTCTCTCTCTCTCTCTCTCTCTCTCTCTCTCTCTCTCTCAAATCACGTGGAATACAGACTGCCTCTAATTTCTTATGAATTATATGCCAATAAACGTAGCACAGGAGGGTTGAGGTATGTCTGAATGCCATAATTCAGACGAGTAGGTGATGCAGTGCTCTGAAATATTAGGTTTACCGAGGTGTAAAAGGAAGTTCTCAACACCAATTATATGCACCGCCTCCTTTGCTGAGGGAGACTAACTTATTTGGATAAAGATTAGGGAAAGGAAAATATGGAAAGCGAGATATTGATGACTGATTGTGCCTCATATGTTTGACAGGATTCTTCAGACTTCAGTGATTTAGATTTGACCAGAGCAGCTGAATACAGAGACGGAGGTTAAAGGAAGAAGTGTTATTGCTGCATCTGTGTTAATTTGTTAATTAAGAAGGTTATTGCTGTATCTGTGTTAATTTGTTCATTAGGAAAGTTATTGCTGCATCTGTGTTAATTTGTTCATTAGGAAAATTATTGCTGCATCTGTGTTAATTTGTTAATTAGGAAAACCCCTCTTGATAAAAAGAATTAAGGGAGGAAAGTAAAATAAAAAGTTGAGTTACAATAAAAGTGAAAATTCTTACGTAATTTTTCGTGGTATCTGCTTTTTCCTCTGCTGCCAAGCTTTGGAACTCACTTTCTGGGTCTGTTTTCTCCCGAGATCGTAATAATAATAGCTTGAGCAATGGGTCAGATTCAACCTAGGTCAGTTTTTCCAGAGATCCCAGTAATAAAATAATAATAATAATAATAATAATAATAATAATAATAATAATAATAATAACGATAATGGTGATGATGATGATCTGAGAAATGAGTTAGATTCCCCTTAACTGAATTTTGATAGGCCAGTACTCTTCCTGGGTCAGTTTTCCCGGAAATAATAATAATAATAATAATAGTAATAAAAATTTCCTTCGAGTAGGCCTTGCCCTTTAATTTCCATTCCTTCCTTCCTTCCTTCCTTCCTTCCTTCCTTCCTTCCTTCCTTCCTTCCTTCCTTCCTCGCAAATCCTTGAGTGATGAAGACGACATATGGATGTGAGGTCCAATTTGCATGCCGTGTGTTCCATTGAGCTTGCAGAGGGCGTGTGAGTGGGACGTTTGCATTCCTTGTTCACGTTGCATACGATGTTGAAGAAGTAAAGGGGGTTGGGAAGGGTAGGGGGAGGGAGGGTTATCTGTGAAGATGCTGTACGTATGTGATGGAGGAACGGAGGGCAGCGGTGAGGTCTCTGCGTGCTGCCTCTGCTGGTGCTATCGTCTTGTAAGGCGATGCTGTCCTTTCAGAGTTAATAGAGAGAGAGAGAGAGAGAGAGAGAGAGAGAGACCGACTTTCGAAGTGTATACACCAGATTCGACCCGTCTCTTTTTACTTTTGAATATGCCAGCAGTTTGAGGTTTAAATTCTCTCTCTCTCTCTCTCTCTCTCTCTCTCTCTCTCTCTCTTTTTTTTAAGAGAGGCTGGGGAGTACAGTCCACTTTCCATTCTGTTTTTTTTTTTTTTTTTCTCTCTCTCTCTGCCATTCCCAGTGATTGCATCCTCTCTCTTTGTTGACTTTTCCCTGGAACTGCTCTGGGAACTTTTGGGATAAAGGGGCCTTTTTGGGGTGTTGGGATTTGGGGAGGGGAGAAAGAGGGGTTTCTCTTCTCTTGTTTACTACCACGCGCCAAATCTCGGAAAGCGAAGGAGAGAGAGAGAGAGAGAGAGAGAGAGAGAGAGAGAGAGAGAGAGAGAGAGAGAGAAGAGAGAGAATGAATGAATGAATGAATGAATGAATGAATGAATGAAGTCACACACACACACATATATATATATATATATATATATATATATATATATATATATATATATATATATGATATATGACTTCAATTCTCTCTCTCTATATATATAGAGAGAGAGAGAGATATATATATATATATATATATATATATATATATATATATATATATATATATATATATATATATATATATATATATATAATCTATCATCGCGCGCACTTACTCCAATACACAAGCAATCTGAGAACACAGAGATCCATACGACTTCCATCACACGAAGGGGAACAAAAATATCATCTATTGATTTTAAGAGCCAATTCAAACACGAAGTGTGTTCAAGTTCATCTCGGCCAATAATTTCTTCTCTCTCTCTCTCTCTCTCTCTCTCTCTCTCTCTATATATATATATATATATATATATATATATATATATATATATATATATATATATATATATATATATATATATATATATATATATATATATTTTACGGTCGGACTGGAGAATTGAACAGCATAAAATGGTTAAAAGAATGTCTTATTTTTATCGAAAAGTAATCTAGTTATAGAGATCAGTGTCTTTCGAAGATGATGATTTTATGAATGATATAAAAACACCTTCATAGAAAAGAATCACCCCATCTTGCTGTCAGCTGGTTTTAAGAAACTGTATTTTCGCCCATTTGCTTTCATCTTGTCTCGCCCAATATAAATTTTTGGTTACAACGTACCAGTGCACGTGAGGACATAATTACAAAGGAGATATATAGAAACCGGTTAGGGCTATACTTTAATATATATATATATATATATATATATATATATATATATATATATATATATATATATTTATATACACAGTATATATAACATATGGAATATATTTGTATGTATGTATATACGAGTATATATATAAATTATGTATGTAATATGTGTATATATATAATGTATATGTATGTGTATATGTATATATGTTTGTATGTATGCATGAATGCGTACAATCAGTACAAAAATGGAATCCCTTATTACTTCACAGCACTGAGACATTGACACCGTCGATTGCAAACATTATCCAAATAATCATTGCAAATGCTGATTACCCCTAATCCTTTTTCCTAAATTCTCCCACATATGTTACTCCTTTTCACACTTCCTCGTTACCTTTTTCTCACAAGCTTCCCTGCCTCCTCTTCCTCCTCCTCTTCTTATTCCTCGCCTTGGGGAACTTTTTCCATGCGAGCGTCGGTGGCTGTTTGTTGGCTTACACACTCCTACATATTTTTGTAGTGCCCTTCCGACGCCAGTGTCAACAAACCTGGGAATTCTGCCTTTTTGGCGGAGAGAGAGAGAGAGAGAGAGAGAGAGAGAGAGAGAGAGAGAGAGAGAGAGAGAATGATCATATATGTGTGTGTGTGGGTGTGCATATATATATATGTGTGTGTGTGTGTGTGTGTGTATACAGAGAGAGAGAGAGAGAGAGAAAGAGAGAGAGAGGCTGGGGAAACGAAGGTAGTCGGTTACGAGAATAGGGAAGGTAGGTCGGTGGTGATGAGTGGTTGGGAAGTGAAGATGCCGATGGAAAATGTTTTGGGGGGCGGGCCCTAAGATGGTGATGATAACGATGAAACGTTGATTTTTTTTTTTTTTTTTTTTTTTTTTGGGCGGGGTCATGTGACATTGGAGAGGATGGAAATGGCGTGAGGGCCCGGGAAATGAAAAAAAAGGTAATGATGATGAGGGGAGGGGAGGGGGCTGGCTGAGGAATGAGGAAGGTAATCATGAGAAGGCCTAGAGGTGAAGGCAGGGATGTATGAGAGATGAATTAATGATTACAGGGCCTGCGAGAACATGGTGATGTATGGCTGGTAAATGAACATGATGATGATGATTATTGTGATGACTGAGGCGGAGTGTGATGATATTGATGTTTAGTGGGGCCAGGAAGATGGCGGGAAATCTTGAGGCAGTGAAGCCACAGTGATTGTTTTAATAGTTTTTAATTAAATTTATTTTTTTTCCCATGTCTTCAATTTTTCCCCTTCGCCTAATGTCCTTATCTTTGCAACGCCCCTTCGGCCCCTAGCTGCAACCCCTTTCATTCCTTTTACTATACCTCCGTTCATATTCTCTTTCTTTTCATCTTACTTTCCACCATTTCCTAACAATTGTTTCATAGTGCATTTGCGAGGTTTTCCAACAGTTACACCCTCTAAAAATCCTTCTACTATCAATTTCCCTTACAGCGCTGAATCACCTCATAGGCCCCAGCGCTTGGCCCAAGATTCTGTATTCTATTATATATTGAAGTAGACAAAGGTAATATGACGGTCTCCTTACCCTACTGGGTTCCTTCTACGCCACGTGTTTGCGTAGTAATTAAGGTATATCTCGGGTAGTACAGTTTATAGTTTAGTCTCGGATTTAGGACTATTCTTATATATGAATTTCCCTGTAGGGGGTAGTGCCGTCAGTGCACCTCATGCGGTGCACTGCAGGCGTTACTTAACGTTCTTTGCAACCCCTTTCGTTCCTTTTACTGTGCCTCCGTTCTTATTCTCTTTCTTCTATCTTACTTTCCACCCTCTCATAACAATTGATCCATAGTTAAACTGCGAGGTGTTCCTCCAGTCATACCTTTTAAACCTTTTACTGTCAATTTCCGTTCCAACGCTGATTGACCTCATAGGTCCC
This sequence comes from Macrobrachium rosenbergii, assembly GCF_040412425.1. NCBI lineage: Eukaryota > Metazoa > Arthropoda > Malacostraca > Decapoda > Palaemonidae > Macrobrachium > Macrobrachium rosenbergii. Next base: position 33,139,931 of record NC_089794.1, on the reverse strand, counting down.
AATGCTCGGTATTTGGCCTAAATTCTGTATTCAATTCTATATATGAAGTTGACGAGGTTTTGACATTTCCAACGACTGTGTATAGTATTCCGGTAATTTTTCCAAAGGTATTTTGACCGGCGTTTCTAGCGAGCATGTGTGAATGTGAATTGAAGTTGGCGCTTTACTTGTTAAAAATAGATGTGTACACATGTTTAGCATAGTGACACATACGCTCGAGCGATACACACACTTACACAAATATAAATAGACAGAGCGAGGAAGGGTGGATATGGGCGTGGGTTGGGTACGTAATAGTTTGCAGACTGTTGGTCGCCCAATATTTAATGAGAGAGAGAGAGAGAGAGAGAGAGAGAGAGAGAGAGAGAGAGAGAGAGAGAGAGATTACCTGAAAGGGTAATGCCCTCTTGGAGACGCTTTCCTTTAGGAAAAGGCTTTTAGTTAAGAATAAACTAATACATATGTTCAAGTATGTGTCTACTTTACATTTTTTTTTTTTTTTAATATCATCGCTGAAGTTCAAAAGACTGTTCGGGCAATGGCCAAAAGTGGAATGTGTGAGCGCATGTAGTATGTGTGTGTGTATATATTATATTTATATAAATATTATTATATATATGATTATAATCACCTTTGTACCTAATTCATTTATCACACATTAGCACAGGTATATATATATATATATATATATATATATATATATATATATATATATATATATATATATGTGTGTGTGTGTGTGTGTGTGTGTGTGTGTGTATGATATATATATATTATAATTACGCCTGTATTTGTAGTTTGTAGCATATTTGAATTATTGTCGTCAGGAAATATAAATAAATGCTATTTGATTAATATCAATGGGAAAGGATTTTATCGTGGAATTAATTTTATATTGATTAATATCAATGGGAATCTTTCTTTGAATTAGACTTGCCTTCTCTCTTTCTCTCTCTCTCTCTCTCTCTCTCTCTCTCTCTCTCTCTCTCTCTGGCACATTGGTAATCGTAACAGCTCGCAAACTGAGGAACCAGCGTTCGATTCCTTATCAGGACGAGTTGGAACAAATGAGACTTTTCCCAAAAGATCATTATGTATCTGATGACTTGCGCATTGAGTTATGTATTCAATTGTTAATCGGCTGTTTGATGGATGAGAGAGAGAGAGAGAGAGAGAGAGAGAGAGAGAGAGAGAGAGAGAGAGAGTCAGTCTCGACGTAGGTGCCCATTGCTCCGTCAAAATGTATACCATGAAAATGTACACCATTTAGAAGATAATTTGGCTGTGAAGTCTAATTGATGTCAATTCCACACATCCTCATTATGGTCGGGTTAAGTCCACACCCTCTCTCTCTCTCTCTCTCTCTCTCTCTCTCTCTCTCTCTCTCTCTCATTGTTTTACGGAGTTTTTAACCTAAGGATTTAATATCATTACAGTCCTGAAATTTATCCCAGGTTAGTGATCAAATGTCACATATTTTGAGGCATTTGGAGTAGGTTTGGGGTAAGTCCAGCCTCTCTCTCTCTCTCTCTCTCTCTCTCTCTCTCTCTCTCTCTCTCTCTCTCTCTCTCTCTCTCTCTCTCTTTTGCACTGCATTCTCAACATCAATTTGAAGCATTCCCCTTCGATTATTTATAAATGATCGGTAGCCTCGTGTGCCACAATATGTTATTCGAGCCGGCAGGGAAAAAGGGGACTTGACATGACATTCGGATGTTGCAGTGTGCAGTTTATTTGCGTACACGTCCGTCTGTTTGTTTGTTTGGTGTCGGGTTTGTTGCTGTTAGCCCTTCTTGGGAAAAAAAAGTCTTTAAAAAAAGTCTTAGTTCTGTAGTTGTTGGCTGGGGGAGTAAACTTGTTTTTGAAGCTCAAGTGATATTTATTGTTTTGCTTAGTGATGTTTTCTGTTAGCCGGATGAATAATTCCGTGTTTGGTTTCACCCTTAATTGTTTAGCTAGGAACCAGTCGAAACCGTTTAATGTGGAGAAGCATTTATTTTAGAATTCAGTACTCTTTAAATTTTTAAGTGATGTTTTATTTTAATTTATTCCTGTTGGTTTTGGTATTTTGTAAAATATTGTTTTATAAAGTTTTTTTTGTAATTCGCAACCAAATTCAATTGTTTAATGCAGGATTAAAGTTTTGTTTAAACGAAGTTTAATTTTCTGATTTTAATGAATTATATTTTTGGAACAATTTTTTAGTTTGAAAAGACTTAAAATTTCCCATGGATGATGATTATTTTTTTTAGCACGAAATAAACATTAATTTATTCTCGTTGATTTTTTTCGAAAAGGATTTACGAGTTTAGATAAGGCTAATGGATTTCCAGCCCCGTTAAGTCCTCCGTATTAAAGAATCCGAACGGATGATCATATATAATTAACCGTTTAAAACCTTTTCCACTTTTTTAGTTTGTAAAAGAAAACTATTGTGCCGGCTTTGTCTATCCGTCCGCCCTCAGATCTAAAAAAAAATACTGAGGCTAGAGGGCTGCAAATTGACATGTTGAGCATTCTCCTTCCAATCATCAAACATATTGCAAAGCATCTAGCAGCGTTGCAACCCTCTAGCCTTTTTTTTTTTTTTTTTTTTTTTTAGAGCCTCGATGGCTTGGTTGGTGATGGCAACCAGGGTTCTCCCGCAGCCGACCAGTCTCCAATCATCAAACATACCATTACGTTGTAATCAACGGATAGGTTTTGCAAATGGATGTTACAGACTAATACACACATAAACAAAGCCACTCCAACATCTTTTATTTTAGTTTTTATTTTATCTACCCGCCCAGTTGTTCGTGCTGCTTAGCCATAATCGTGCATCTAAGCGATGTCACTACAGGGCAGCCGGTAGGACAGGCCACCACCATATAAAAAAATGGGGACCTGGTTTCGTATTTATTTTATGGGCATAATCGTTCATCTGGCAACTATATGGGACAGGTCACCAAACAGCATTATACCGAGACCACCGAAAGATATCAATTTTCGGTGGCCTTGATTATACGATGTACAGAAAACTCAATTATGCCGACGCATTATTTTTAATTATTGACATTCCTCATACTGTTTTACCCCAATATAAAGTTGGGAAGTGTTGTATGTTAAGGTATTAGCTTCGAAATTTCACGCATTGTGCTTTTAAAATATGAGTCTCTCTCTCTCTCTCTCTCTCTCTCTCTCTCTCTCTCTCTCTCTCTGTGGGTGGGTCCGCGCTCAGTGAGTGTTAGACATTTGATCCTTATGTTGAAAGTAACTCTCTCTCTCTCTCTCTCTCTCTCTCTCTCTCTCTCTCTCTCTCTCTCCGCTATATGTGTGAAATATAGATTTCCTTGCCTTATACTGGGCTTTCCTTTTCAATATACGTAAAGAAAACGCAACGAGACTATTTTTATAAATACCAGCAATGCTGCATACATTTGAAAAATGCCATGTACTACCCTAGAGATATATACAGTTGTGGAGATGAATGTACTACATGAATTTAAGTATTACTGGGTTTTAAATGTATTATTTTAACTTATAACTGACGATGGTTGTAATAGTGTGCTTTCATTGATTTTTAAATTTTTCTTTAAAATTCCACAAACATTACAGCTACTTATATATATATATATATATATATATATATATATATATATATATATATATATATATATATATATACATTTTGCATTTGTATAATAATTCTTGTTAACAAACAATAACTGTATTTACAATTTTTGCAGTTACTGCATACCCATCAAAGACAGTCTCTAAAATTAATTTTTCTTTTTTCTTGCAGGATGTTATACACACCATATGCCAGCCCTTCGGGAACGTCCTTCGTATTGTCATCTTCAAGAAAAATGGCGTCCAAGCAATGGTTGAATATCCTTTTACGCAATCGTTGACTTGATTCATGTCTGAAGCTTCCCAGTGCTTCTATGTTTGGTGGAATTTTTATTTTTAAGTGTGATACATTTTGGTGTGGTAGTCTTCATAATTTTTATTTTTGGTTTGGTAAGGTTTTATTCGTGAAAAGATTTGCGGTTTGTTTTATGCATATTACTGTAATGCACTATTATATGTGAAATATATCAGTTGGGATCAAAGCTATAGGTATATAAGATATAGAGAAGCAAAGGAAAATGATAAAAAAACTTTTCGAGACATACAGTAGATGATTTCTATTACAAATTACATCAAATGACATATATATATATATATATATATATATATATATATATATATATATATATGTATATATATATATGTATGTATGTATGTATGTGTGTATATATATATATATATATATATATATATATATATATATATATATATATATATATATATATATATATTATATAATTATAGATAGATATAATATACATGTGTATACATGTGCGTGTGTGATAATCCTGAAAAATTAGTTTGATATTTAGATTCCAACCGTATTTGAGTCCCCAAGTCACATAAGTACATAAGTTGTCGATATAGAAAAAAGACCTTAGCAGACCAATTTATTTTTGGGAGATGGAAGGAGGAGGAAACCCCCCCAAAAAAAAAAAAAAAAAAAAAAAAACTAGACAGCGTTAAGTGAATACACCAGAAGTAAACAGGAAATTTAAAAGGAGAACTGGCGAAAAGTATTTGCGGAAAGTCTTCGGGAGCAATTGGCCATCAGAGTTGGTCAACACCGGACCGGAGAGTCAAGCTGCTTAATCGCTGTTTGTACTGTTCGAGTCGAGGAGGAAAAGACTTCTCCGGGTCTTTGCTTGGGGGGCTTTTTATGGTGGAAGAAGGAAGATAGAAAATAGCCACTTTCGTAATGAAAGCCTTTATAAAAACTGTTTGTTTGATGTACTTGTCGTGTTTGGAAGTTTCAATTTGATTGGCTTTTTGTGTGAAAAGAACTTCCTTTTTTTTTTTTTTTTTTTTTTTTTTTTTTTTTATTTTTGTTGTTATATATGTTTTCCTTCAGTGTTTTGAATGGGTCAATATACATTTTCTATAATCAGTATAAAGTCCTGGGGTAATGCCCATTTTCTTATTTCTAGCATAAAATCCTTTCCCCAACCTGTTTTGGATGGGAAAATATCAGTTTTTCAACTTTTCTAACTTGAGTGTTTTGGAAAGAAAGCCATTTGAGGACAATAGCTGGGGGAAGACGAGCGCTCCCCACTTTTTTTTTTTTTTTTTTTTTTTTGGAAAAACAGACTTGGGGAAGGAAGGATCCTTTCCTGTTCATAGGTTTGTTGCCCCCGGGCGTAATGTAATTGACCTGTCTGTCTAACCCTCTTATGATTTTGGTATTGGAAGATAAAGAATTCAGATTTCCACGTAATGTAAACTATCGGTGGATGAACGGAATTCAACATTTTATGTAGTAGGTCAAACGCTGTATTACAGAGGTCAAAAGTCAAATATGAATTTAACCCTTGCTATAACTTTTGAACTATACGAGATGGAGACTGCATATTTGGCACGCATACCACCATTAATAAAACCTATGTGCGAAGTGAGGTCGAATTCTTACGTACAGGTTAAAGGTTAAATAGGAAGGAAAGGCGAACTTTGTTTTTTCAAGCCTAAGTGGTCCTTTCGAAAGTGAGGGAGGATTGGGCCTTTTTGCCATAATGAAGTTTAAAGGAAACTGGAAGGGGCAGCTTTTTTTGCCTAGGAAAACGGAGCCTTTTTTTTTTTTTTTTTTCCCCTAGGTAAATGGAGCCTTTTCATGTTTTTGCCTAGGTAAATGGGGTCCTCTTGTTTTTTTGCCTAGGAAAATGGAGCCTTTTTTTTTTTGCCAACGTAAATGGAGCGGGTTTTTGCCTATGTAAATGGAGCCTTTTTTTAGCCTATGTAAGTGGAGCCTTTTTTTTTTTTTTTTGCCTAGGTAAATGGAGCCTGGTTTTTTGCCTAGGTAAATGGAGCCTTTATTTTTTTGCCTAGGTAAATGGAGCCCTTTTTTTTTTTTGCGTATATAAATGAAGCCTCTTTTTCCCCTAGGGAAATTTGCACATTTGGAAATTAGTTAGCTTTTATAAACTCTATCTCTCTCTCTCTCTCTCGTGTAGTGAAAGGGAGGAAAAGGAGTAAGTAAACAAGTCGGTTAGTAGAAATTGTTTGGAGAGCAACCAAGTGAGAGAGAGATTTTCTGCGTCCCGTATTTTTTCCCCCTCTATATTCCTTTTCTTTTTAATCCGTATTTGCTCTTTAACTTCTCTCTCTCTCTCTCTCTCTCTCTCTCTCTCTCTCTCTCTCTCTCTCTCTCTCTCTCTCTCTCTCTCTTTATGATTCATTTCGTAACGTGGAATATTCGCATGATATAACATCATTCTCCCTTTTTTCCATTACTTTTTACGGCTGTTATATTCAGTAGACGCGTTGCCAAGTGATGTAATGATAATCATTATAATAATTGCAATTATAATGCGTCCAGTGATTAGCAAGAGCAAATTGCAACTGCGAGATTTTCCTCCTGTTTCACCTTTCAGACCTGCTTACTCTCAATTTCCTCTCCAGCGCTGAATAACCTCATAGGTCCCAGTGCTTGGCTTATGGCCTAGACGCTCTATTCCATTCCAATACTTTCCAAGTAAAATTCTGCACCTCAATTATCGACGCATCAGCATGAACCCACCTACCTCCTTTTGCTATGGAGGACGGAATAGAGCATTGAACGTCATTTTGCCGCCAGATTGCATTCCTACCGTCGATTGGTTTTGCAAATTGGCTCTGCCATTGCAAAGAAAATGACCCCACCCCACCCTCGATAACGGAGCTGCCCTCCCGTTTATACCGTTGCCCGTTAAACCATTACTTGTAATGTCTTCATAAATGAGTTGGTGGATTGAAATGGTGTTGAAGGGGTTACCGGATTGGAAATGTATTTACCATGGGAGAGTTGCCGGTTTACAATAATCGTGTGAATGTGGTATTGTGAAACGTGAGGTAATTTTTTGGAATTTCCGTCGGTGATTTGCCCTTCTCATCTCTGTTCTATTTGTTGTTCTGTTATTGTTTGGGTTCTCAATTGACCGTGTTCTGTTTTCCTTGGAACTAATTGATATCAATAACAATGAACCTGGAACGACTTCATTGTTCCAGTTAGCAACCGAGAGGTGTTGCTGCTCAGTGAATTTCTTTGGTTTTCTGATTAATAATTGTTAAGTGAAACTGATCCATTATTAACTCTCGTAATTGCGACTCCAGGTATGAATAACTAATCAAGCAATCCACATGTCTTTTCAAAGAGATTTTAACAAAATATTAAAAAAATAAAATTCTTTGGCTCGCGAGCTGAATACCTTCGGATTCAGAGTTCCTCGTTGGTATGATGATGACAGGGGCTTATCATCTTGTGAACTCGATTGTGGAAGTTGGGGAATGTAGGAGTCATTAGGTTTGAGAGAGAGAGAGAGAGGGGCGGCATACCCTAGGCTTAATCTTTATATTTGTATCAATTAAAAAAGATATATAAACTTGTATTATTTAGATATTCAGTTTGGAGAGAGGGGGGAGGGCCATACCGTAGGCTTAAACTTTATATTTGTTGTGTATTTAAAAATATGTACTGTATTAACTCAATATATATAAATGTAAACTGACACACACACAAACACACACACACACACACACACACACACACACACACACACACACACACACACACACACCCTGAGGAACCTGCAAGACACACAATATTACTTTTATTCACTAGGCTAAAATTTAAATGGTGAGAATAACAGATGCTGTTTACAGTGACTTAATTTAAATTCAGCTTTATATTTTCCGGTTTTATAATTAACTTGTACATTGACGTCAGTTAGGGTTATGTAAATGAAAAGATTTCATTGTTTGAACGTTAACATTTACATAATAAGACAGGATAATTTAAAATCAGATCTGGTTAATATTCAAATGGTAGCATAAAATCGAAAGGGAATTATTCAAATCAGTCGTCTAGTGTAAATACATAAACTTAGATAGAAGTAGTATAAATGTTTTGGGGTTTAATGTTTGCATATGAATGTTGATGTTGAAATGACGCTTTTCGATATGATGTTTATGTTGTAACATTACCTTACAATTAAATATTTTTAATATTACCTTACAATTAAATGTTTTTAACATTACCTTACAATTAAATATTTTTAACATTACCTTACAATTAAATATTTTTAACATTACTTGACAATTAAATATTTTTAACATTACCTGACAAATTTTTTTTAACATTACCTTACAATTAAATATTTTTAACATTACCTTACAATTAAATATTTTTAACATTACCTTACAATTAAATATTTTTAACCTTACGCTTAAATATTTTTAACACTACCTTACAATTAAATATTTTTAACATTACCTTACAATTAAATACCCTACAGTTAAATATTTTTAACATTACCTTACAATTAAATATTCTTAAATTGGCTGTTCATGTGTAAAGAATGCCATCCACTTCTAACACACAGTATATTCAGTATAAATGTGAATAAACATTAAGATTCGTATTGAACGTAAATTAACATATTAATCTTGTAGATTCCACTCAACTCAGAAAGTCAATGTTCGATCGTTTAGCCTCTACGGAGAAATCCCTTTACATTATAGCTCTTAATCAACCAGAATTGCCCGGCGGCGGCGCCCCCGCCCCCCTCCACGTGATTCAGGTCCTTGATCCTTCAGGGGAAAAGGCATCCAAGGACGTTATAAAACTTCCTGTGCAGGATGATTTGAGAGATCCTTCGTTTTCCGATAGTGGCCCGGAGTTTGATGGATGGCCTCTAATTGCCTTGTTTGCCCTGATGTTCCCCAGGTAGTCGTTTGGGTATGTTTGATGTCCGCGTTGAATCATGGCATTACTTGAGTTTAAGTTTCCGAGAGAGAGAGAGAGAGAGAGAGAGAGAGAGAGAGTTTTACTTCGATGGGGGTGAGGGTTACTTCGTCGAGGTGCTCCCGTTGATTTTAAGATTGCGATGGTGTACATTCTGAGGGGAGTGATTCTCTCTCTCTCTCTCTCTCTCTCTCTCACTTTCAATCCACAGCAGTCCCCTAACAACCAGTTATAAAATTCACTTCAGAGTAAGAGAATTTTATGGTTGTAATGATCAAATTATCTACTTTATTATTTTGACAATTGGGTCAGTATACTAATTTTGGTATCTAGACAAAAATGACCTCTGATGAAAGCGGGCAGTTGTAAATTTGTGTTATTTTTATAATGATGAAAACCTCGGTAAGAAACAGACGGACAGAGTTTAATGTTCATATTAATTCACCTTGTTCTCATACTTGTACCAGAGAGAGAGAGAGAGAGAGAGAAGCACGATGATAAAATGGAAAGACAGAAGAAAGCCTTTTAGATTATTTGTTCTCAAATAAAAAAAAAAATGCTTTACTGCAGAAGAACGAATGAATAGGTACCACAGCACAAACCATATTATATAAAACCCTTGATAACGAAGAAGGGACAGCTTGGAGACTTGAAACACCTGCCATGCCATCTAAGAGTTAAAGGAGACTAGAACTGGACTACAACTGACGAAGGAGAACTCCCTCGCTTCAGATGCCATCAGGTCATTGACCTCCTCCAGGAGTCGGCACGTACTCCAGCAGTCACTGTCGTGTGTGTGTGTGTGTGTGTTGTGTGTGTTTGGGTCAAGCCACTGGCGTTAGGCTTAAACGAAGCTTGTGTTTTCCCATTCACAGTAGAGAAATGAAGAGACGTTGGATTGTGGTGGGGGAAAAAAAAAAAGTAAGTCGAAAGTAGGGGTTGCACTTGTATTGATCCTTTAGGCTAACACAGGCTGGGGGAGTGGGGAGGGAGAGAGAGAGGGGGGAGTAGGGAAAGATTGTTGGGGGGAGACGATCCGTAGATTACGGGGGTAGAAACAGGTTAATCTCCCAAGGATTTGGAGGGCCGTGTTAGATGGGAGAGGATTTTCTTCCTTAATGGTAATGGGATCTTCATATCTCTTTGTATATTACGGCTTTTTTTTTTTTTTGCAGGAGGAACATAATCTAGACGAGATAGCTTGGAGAAAGTTTGGTTGTAATTACAGCTGGCGAGGAAAGTCTTGTGTAATATAGCAAATGTTGAAGAATGGGGCTTTCTTTTAACACACACACACATATGGGTGTGTGTGTATATATATACAGTACGTATGTGTGTATATATAAACTCAAAAGGTCGTTGGTTCAGCACCACATTTCCGCCTACCAGCCGACTTAGTTGTGAGTAAATCCGCAGACGGCGGGGGTCTAGAAAGGCTGTAGGACCTACAGCATCACCCCATGAGACTCTGTAAATGGTTTTATCGCTTCTTATATTATCCTTAATTGTCATTTTGCGTTGAAGGTTATGCCAATTTGTTATTTTTGTACTCCCCTCTGATTTCGTGCCAATGTGTCTGTCACTGTTTAGACTTAGATTAATGTGTGTGTGTGTGTGCTTGCTTGTGTGTCTGTCTGAGTCAGAAGAGAGAGAGAGAGAGAGAGAGGGGGAAGAGGAAAAAAAAGCTGCATTGATAGTGACAAACGGTTTGTTTATAGATCGTAAATTACATATTCTGGCAATGATGTGTATAATCAACAGAGTGAAGGAGAGAAAGAGGGAGAAGTGAAGTTTATGGATGATGATGGTGATGATGATGATAGTAATGGAAATAATAATGTTTACATGTGAATCGTAAATACACTTTCTTGACGACGAGACTCGTGTGGTAAACGGTAGGAAATCAGTAAGGAATAGAGTTCTTAGATACTAATACAAGTATTCATGGTTGTTTATGTAGGAAATATCATTCTTGGCAATAAACGACTGTAGGAGAATGAAGATATGAAAATAATAATAATAATAAATATTTGCGTATACAGTTAAACGTAAATCATCTTTCCTTGGCGATGTGGTACGTCCGATAAACAAAGTAGGAAAGAAAATAAAAACTTAAAAATAGCCTTGAAATCACGGAGAGCGATGCAAGACTGGCGTACCCGATAAGACTTTTAATTCTATTGACTCAAACTGTGAAAAAGTCTGACGATTATTTGAAGAGGAAGAAGAAGGGAAAGAAAAGTGAAAAGATCTTTCTTGAAACTCGAAGCTGGTCGCAGTTTCCTCCCCCCCCCTCTCTTTCTCCCTCTCTCTCTCTCTCCCCTTCCCCCCTTGTCCGGTGCGATGAGTAGGGGAGAGATGGGGGCGGAGAAGGGGGGATGAGGACGGACTCCCAACCCCTCTCCCCCCCTCCCCCCTTCACCCCACCGCCCTTCAAGAGCTGAGGAGAGTAAGCGGGAGACACTAACGATTTTTAGTTAGGGGAATGATTGCTGTTGGGTATGCCCGTTGGAGGAGGAGGGAGGTATTGCAGGGTGGTGGGGCTCAAATTTTTTTTGGGGGGTAGGGGTTAGGGTCAGGACAGTAGGTAAGAGTAGGGGGAGGAGTGGAATGTCGTGTGATGTACTGTTCTTTCGTGATGTTTATGAATTCATGACTCTTACTCATGGACTGTCATGTGGCAAAAGCACGTTTCATTATTCTTGGGATATTGTTTGATACATTGCTGCGTCTGCTATGGTAATATCATCCGCACCTTCTGTGTATTTTCTTAATTTTATTGTTGTTTTATTATAGCAATATCTTTGTTCTTGTAATAATTTTTCAATCATCAAAATCCTTAATCCATCCCTTCACGCTTCTCTCATTCGCTTACGTGGTGATTTATAAAAAAAAATGGTCCGTGAACGATAATAATTTCTCTCTCTCTCTCTCTCTCTCTCGAGCTCCGTATGCAAGCAAGCAGGCAGGCAGGCGGGCAGGCAGCGCCATCGATTGTCAGATACCTAAACCTTAGTGACGATAGAGATCACGGTCAAGTGACCTGTATTACATATTTATATTTGCTACGTTATCTGATAGGCTCTTTTTAAGACGGGGAGGATAGGCTCTTTTGGGTAGGAGTAGGGAGTGTTAGTTTTGCATACCTTGTTCTCGTTTGGCTGTGGAAGGAGGGAACAGATTGAATATTATATTATATTTATATATATATATATATTATATATATATATATATATATATATATATATATATATATATATATTAAATCTCATAATCACAAGTCAAAAATGGTGAGAAAATCCGTATTGATGTAAGTGGAAATATATGTATGTATGTAAAATTATTTACACTTGCATCAGTATGTATTTTTCATTATTATCATTATTGTTATTTGTTGTAATTTTGTGTGCACGGTGTGGATTTTTCACTATTTCTATTATCATTATTATTATTATTAAGTTTATGTGGATCATACAATTTATTAACCTTGGTCTTAAGATGATTTCTCAGTATTGGGATATGATGAAATTATTTGGATATGATGAAATTATTTCTTTTATTAGTTCCCATCCATAAGGAAATCATATAAAAGGTTGGTCTACAAGGTTGCATGATTTACGGCCGGGTGACCAGATAACGAAATTCTCTCTCTCTCTCTCTCTCTCTCTCTCTCTCTCTCTCTCTCTCTCTCTCTCTCTCTCTCTCTCTCTCGGGGGTCAGTCTCCTTCATCAGATTGAGTTATCACAGCAGGATTTATCACGGTCTCCGTGATGACACACTTCGGTTATTTTTTTTCCATGACGTGCAGAGAATAAGAATATTTTTTTTATATTGGAGAACTTAATGCGGTTTAACGGTTTATTGAAGTCTCTCTCTCTCTCTCTCTCTCTCTCTCTCTCTCTCTCTCTCTCTTTGCTTGACAGCCTGAATTTCATTCTCTCTCTCTCTCTCTCTCTCTCTCTCTCTCTCTCTCTCTCTCTGAAATCTACTTTAGTCTCTTACTTGACAGCCTTAATTTCATAGAATCAATTCTCTCTCTCTCTCTCTCTCTCTCTCTCTCTCTCTCTCTCTCTCTCTCTCTCTCTCTCTCTCAAAAGGAAAATGAACAAATGAATGCATACCTCATGTTGCGAGTGATGTTTCAAATATTGGGTTGAATGGCCCCTCCCAGGCCCGTAGTAGCTCTTTCATAAGAGTGATTTATTACGGGTCGTAACGACTTCCTTCGTTTTTTTGTGTAATATATATATTTTTTTCTTTTCGGTAATGTCCCGGTACCGCTCGTGTCAGCGGTCCATTTATTTATTTTTGTTTTGGGGCCTTGTTTTCAGTCGTTTACGTGATTACGGTAATCTGTCGTTTTGTTTATATAGGCTGGCCTGGTTTATTTGGTTTTAATGCTCTTGTAAGTGGTGTGATTAGTTTTTTTTTTAAGGGATTGACATATTAATTTTCTGTTGACGTTCTGTGAATTTTATTCAGTTATTCTTTCAAGATTTAACAGATTTACTCAGTTTGAATTTTATGTCAGTTAATGATTGGGTTTTCATTCTATGACAGTCCGGCGGTTTTAAACAAATGTGTAATCTTTTGCTGATGTTTTACTCATTTACATTTTCATTTATGGATATGCTGATATTTAAGTGTCAGTATTTGCTTTTTTCATTTATAGATTATTTAATTCTTTAGTGTTAGGGGGGTTACATTTACCTTCCCCTTATGGACAATATTAATGCATAAATATGTAATATCCTAGCGCGATCTCTCTCTCTCTCTCTCTCTCTCTCATATATATAGCTCAGCCCTCCATTGTGATATGGGGATGTGATCCATATTTCTTAAGGGAAGAACCAAATTAGTACAAATGACTGTCTGGCAAATGTGTTCGTGAAGTGTGTTGATGGTCGCGTGTGTAATGGAGTCTCTCTCTCTCTCTCTCTCTCTCTCTCTCTCTCTCTCTCTCTCTCTCTCTCTCTCTCTCTCTCTCAAAGGAAGGTTGTTTGGTGAAGCTTTTTATCAGTTATGACCAAGAGATTGTAGTGACTGATGGTAGTTACCAAGTGGTGGTGTTTCTCGTCTTTAAACTGTATTTTTGTATTTAATTTTTTTTTTTTTTTTTGCTAACTGGAGGTAATTTGTTAAGTCTGTTATTTCGTTCGTCTGTAAATTTTGGTGTATGGGAATTTCTTCTGTTTTGACAATTTGTAATCATTTTTTAACGATTCCTTTACGTTCATAACTCCTTAAAAGTTTCTAGGATTTAGTTTTGTTTATTATTTGTAGAGTTTGATAACTTTATAGTGTTTTGCATGCATAATTATTATTGCAGGAGTGTTTTTAATTTTATGTACAGTTTTATTGTGTTTGTGGACATTTCATTAGTTATATTCTGAGTACATTGTGTATTTTATTGAACGGTTGTTGCATCTTACCTGATTCGTTTTCTTTGAGTCGTCGAACTTGATTATTATTATTATTATTATTATTATTATTATTATTATTGGTTCAATAATAATAATAATATAATAATAATAATAATACATATAGATACAGACACAGAACTCGAAATCTAGTAAAATATGCGGGAAAATACCGAAAGCTTGAAGAATAAGGTGTCGTTATTAAGAAGAATTTGGAATCGTAGCGTCAGAAAGGAAGGAAGAAACGGAGGGGGGAGGGGGAGGGCTGTCGTAGCTCCCACTCCCCCGTAGGAGGTGCATCCTTCTTTAGGGGGGGGTGATGAGGGGGCGCAGCTGTGTAAGACGTCTGTATCAAAGTTGAGAAGCATGTGGCTTTGAAGGCCGTTATCTCGCCATCCTGTCCCATTCCATCCTTCCCTTCTCCCCTTCCACCACCCCCTAACCCCTCCCCCAACCCCTCTCTCTCTCTCTCTCTCTCTCTCTCTCTGACTGATATTACAGTTTGATGTCTTGCCACATTTAGTGTGTATTCTGCTGATCTAGCTATATTGTATCTCTCTCTCTCTCTCTCTCTCTCTCTCTCTCTCTCTCTCTCTCTCTCTCTCTCTCTCTCTCTCTCTCTCTCTCTTCTTGACTGATATTACAATTTGATGTCTTGTCCACATTTACAGTGTGTCTTGTGCTGATCTATCTATATTATATGCGACTCTCTCTCTCTCTCTCTCTCTCTCTCTCTCTCTCTCTCTCTCTCTCTCTCTCTCTCTCTCTCATGTCTTCCTGACTGATATTACAGTTTGATATCTTGCCCACATTTACTTTGTCTTTCTTATCCATCTACATGGTATTCGTCTCTCTCTCTCTCTCTCTCTCTCTCTCTCTCTCTCTCTCTCTCTCTCTCTCTCTCTCTCTCTCTCTCTCTCATCTTCCCGACTGATACTACAACTTGATATCTTGTTCTGATCCATCTCTATTGTATGCGATATCCTGACGTGATATACGTATGTGTGTGCATATGCACACGCGCGGCCGCCTGCAGTACTGTACCTTGAATTTATTTTGTGTGTATATATGTTATCTGCGTCGTTACCCTGTGATTTCTACTATGTCGTTCTTTATTGTGTGTCAGGGAAAGCTGACGTGAGTGATCGGTTGTTATAGCTTTCGCCAGTCTGTAGGCCCATTAGAAAAGGAGTGTTTTTTGTTGTTTTAGTTTTTTCGAGTTCCTCGTTGGGCGAGCCGGTTCCGTTCTCAGCTAGCACTCTGCTGGCCGCGAGTTTGAATCTCCTACCGGCCAGTGAAGAATAAGAGGAATTTATTTCTGGTGATAGAAATTCATTTCTCACTATAATGTGGTTCGGATTCCACAATAAGCTGTAGGTCCCGTTGCTAGGTAACCAATTGGTTCTTAGCCACGTAAAATCAATCTAATCCTTCGGGCCAGCCATAGGAGAGCTGTTAATCAGCTCATTGGTCTGGTTAAACTTAAGATATACTTAGCTTGTTGTTTTTGAAAAAGTTTCTTTCCTATAAAGAGCAAAGCAAAATGGTTATAATTATTCGGGCAGTTTGTTCTTTCAGATAACCATATTTGTTGTGAAGTTAACTTTTATTGTTACTGAGAGAAGGAATGTCACTAGTTGAGGCGAAGTGTAACATATGTTAACATGGGTTAGGGAAAGCTTAACTAGCCAATATTCAGCAGATTTTGCGAGGGAAAGTATGAGTATTGTAATGAAGGTCAGGGAAAACAGAATCATGAGATATATAGGCAGGGAAAGCTTTTAATCTTTGACTGGATTCATGACAGACAGTTTTTCGAGGTGTACTTAGTTTCCTTTCTTTTAGTGAAAATTGAAACTTGGTGATTTTGATATCTTAATTTTCCTTTGTGTATTACTAAAGCAGTGTTGGTTAAGTTTCTCAACTTTAGAAGCTTGCAAAGCAGTCTTCACAAAACTGCAAAACATGGGAAACGGAAAAGAAATATATAGCAGGTACACGCCATTTCAGACGGTCTTAGCAAGTTCTATCACCCATATGATTTATTGTTCTATGGTAATGTGACCACGTGACCACGTTTAAAATTCATAAATATATTCGTCTTTGGTTTCAGAAAACCTAATAGAACCATCGTAACGAACTAGGCCTTGAAGATTTGTAAACAATTACAGTAACACTACGTTCAGATTTATTTCGGTGGAGGGCCACGTCATGATTAAAAAATTTAACCTAGCAAGTGCCAGCTGGTCTCTTTTTCTGAAAGGGCATTTGATCGGGGGGAGGGGTAGGTAGGTGAGGGTTAGATTGGGAGAAAATATGCCAAAGCTCGCTTGGTATTAAGGTTGGGCATTTGACGTTTCATCATGGGGTTTAACCGGCCCCGCTGTGTGGCACTGAAGTTTGCTGGTGGTGCTGGTTGGTGCCACAGAGGAAGGAAAAGGGGAGGTATGCAAAAAGCGACGTCCCATGTGACCGGCATGACGAAAATGTCAAGTGGTCTAACGCCTTGGCTTAATGCAGAGAGAGAGAGAGAGAGAGTGAGTTTTAGTATTATATGAATTATTTTCAGCTGCAGAGAGTGGCCACAGTTCTTGTCTTTGCTTGTTGAAATTAGTGTAATGAGAGAGAGAGAGGTTTCCTCAGTATTATATGAATTATTTTCATTTGCAATAGTGCAGAGGCGCCCATAATTCCTTTGCTTGTTTGAGTGAGTGTAATTAATTATATATTATTAGAAGTATTTATTTGAATGCAGTATGTTTATAAACCCGAATTATTTGTGTATGAGAGAGAGAGAGAGAGAGAGAGAGAGAGAATCCTTACTATTCTGTAAAAGCATTTTAGTCTTTCATATTACATTGCAAGCTACGGCTATGCATGTGTTTCCATGGTATTCCTAAGTGATAGAGAACAGGGCTTTTGGGGTTGGGGTGTTGTGTGTGGGGGTGGGTGTTGTGTGTGGGGGAGGGATTGTGGCAAGCCGTGTAAAGCGCGCACATCCTACCCAAAGGTCACCGGATGACTTTTAAATCATTTGCCGAGCGATAGTATGAGAGAGAGAGAGAGCTGGTCTTCATCCCATGTCAAGTCATCGCCTTTTGATCATTGTTGTAAATGCGACAAATTTCGGTCATTTTTTCCCAACGATGTCGGATCTGCAGTCTCTTGTTTTCGCTTGTTGCCAGTGTCCCGGAATCCTTCACATTTTAAAAACTCCGGTCTCTCTGCCTCGGTCAAACAGGGCCAGTTTATAGAGATGCAAACAGGCTGCATGTTAAAAACCGCGCGATTGATATTATGTTAACACAAAAGGGACTTTTAATCCTTCTGGGTCATGTGGGATTTGGATCAGTAGTGAAGTTTTACGGCTATTGTCTGCGCCGAAGCCTTTGTGTGCCCTTTTCACTTGTAATATATTATATCTCTCTAATCTGTAAGTAAAAAAAAAGCCACTTTCATTTTAGTGTTTGACTAATTCTCTCTCTCTCTCTCTCTCTCTCTCTCTCTCTCTCTCTCTCTCAGACACACACTCACACACACACACTCTCTCTCTCTACTCACTCACTCTCTCTCTCTCTCTCTCTCTCTCTCTCTCTCTCTGACACTCTTGGTGTGGGAGTTTTACTCTTACTCTCCTCTTGTATTGATTAATTGTGCAATGATTGCGTGTAAGTACGAGTCTCGAATCAGACATGCGTCGGACGCAAAACAAGCGAAGCCCCCTTTTTTTTTTATTTTTATTATTTCACCGACTTCAGCTGGTCGGCTCGATTAATGAATAATGGAAGGCAAATGTCAGTGTGCGTTCATTCAGGCTTTGATAGAGCTTAAACAGTTTTGGAGGATTAGGAAAGGGAGGAGGAGGTTATTCTTTTGTTATTATTATTTTAGAAGTTAATTAGGAAAGTAGAACTTATATGTATTTATGTATATTGTGTATATATATGCTTTTGTAGATGGTTATCACCATAGGTTTGGGAATGAAGAAGTTGGCATCCTGTTAAAAGCATAATGATAAAAAAGCCAATAGGTTGATAGTTTTAATGTGGAGCAAATTGAAGAGAGATGAATACAGGCAAGTCCCCATACATTCGAAGCTACATAATGTGGAAGAAAATATAATTTTCAGACAGTGACTGTCGTTGCGCAAGTACTTGATACTACTCGATTTTTTCTTTTATTTTCATCGGTATATTGTTTGGACAGGAGAGAGAGAGAGAGAGAGAGAGAGAGAGGTGAGGTGGTTGCAAGCGCTTCTCATGCAAGTAGTGATATTTACATTTCTGTATGGTCATATAATGAATAGTTTTATATAATTCCATTGAATCGGGAATGAGAGTGACTGCTAGGGTCACAATGCGTTGAGAGAGAGAGAGAGAGAGAGAGAGAAAGAGAGAGAGAGACCTGCTACAAGTAACAATCTAGCATACTTGCGTGTGTGGTGTAATTCACACCGTTCATTTGATAGAGTTCTGGAGGATTTAGGAGGAGAAAAGGGTTCATGATCCAAGTCTTTTAAAGAATTTGAATAGTCATATGTCACGTAGCCGGTGAGGCTGCACGGCTTCAGTATTCTTGGGAGAATTGACAGGTGATGGAGTCCTTTGTAATACAAGCTCAAGATGATGTAGGAGACTTGGGTTAGTAGAATGTATGGGTCATAGGTAAGTAGAAAGGGTAAATAAAGTATTAAAAAATATAGCATAGGATCTTACGGTGCAGGTTGATTGATGATGATCGTTAGGGGTTTAAGGTAAAAGACTAAGCTCATAATAATAATAATAATAATAATAGTACATAGCAATAATACCATTATTATTATTATTATTTATTATTATTATTATTATTATTATTATTATTATTATTATTATTATTATTATTATTATTTATTATTATTATTGCTGCTCCAGCTGAAGCAGCAATAATATTCAATAAAACCTGTTTAAAAGAGGGTCTGCTGCCAAATTATTATTATTATTATTATTATTATTATTATTATTATTATTATTATTATTATTATTATTATTATTATTATTATTATTCAGAAGATGAACCATATTCATATGGAACAAGCCCACAGAGGACAGTGACTTGAAATTTAAGCTTCCAACGAATATGGTGTTCAGGAATAAGTAAGAGGAGGTTAAGGGGAATACAGAAAAAAGAAGAGATCTCACTTATTAAAAAAAAAAAATGCAAGGATAATAGTATTATGGTAGTAATCAATTGCAGGCCGCTTCAAAGAAATCACCCTCACACCATGTTGTTGTTTTTTTTTTTTTTTTTTGGGGGCAATATTGGAGTCCATTGCGACTTACACCATATTCCCCATGTCTGTTACACTTCACTTTATTTCACTTTGTTTGGTTTTATGTACAGCCCTCCACTGGGATAATTCTCTCTCTCTGAAGGGCCCACGTATGTTTTCAAAATAAGGTGCTTCTTATATATTTTATAATAGTCTTTTCTCGTCAGTATCGTAGCTCTTGCAGAATAGGAGAGTGTTTAGTTCCTTTTAAATTTCCATTCTTCTCGTATGCTCTTCACTTCAGGCGGTATTTTGTTGTATAGTCTTGGTGCTTGTTCCCAAGATTGAATTTTTAAGTACCAGGTCTCCTCAAATTCAAGCTTTGGGAAAAATGACGTTTGATAATTGCGTTGTGAAAAGTTTAATTTTGTACATTGCGCTAACCTAAGCAGGCGATTACAGCGGTATATCTGTTCTTTTCCGCGATAGGGCGTTATCGCATTATCGTGCTTAGTGGAGATGCAAGGGAGATTAGGAATGTACACGAGATTACGCAGTGATTTGTGGATCTTTAGAGGGTCGGGTTACCAGCCAAGTTCTCGTGGAGAGTGCGATATCATCTGTGATTGCTTTTATTTTTTAAGATTCTCTCTCTCTCTCTCTCTCTCTCTCTCTCTCTCTCTCTCTCTCTCTCTCTCCTGAAAGTGTCCCAGTGCTTGGCTTGATGGCCTAAATTTCTTAAAAAAATCAAGTGTCCCAGTGCTTGGCTTGATAGCCTAAATTTCTTAAAATATAATTTCTCTCTCTCTCTCTCTCTCTCTCTCTCTCTCTCTCTCTCTCTCTCTCTCTCTCTCTCTCTCTCTCTCTCTCTGTCCCAGTGCTTGGTTTGATAGCCTAAATTTCTTAAAAATAAAATCTCTCTCTCTCTCTCTCTCTCTCTCTCTCTCTCTCTCTCTTCTCCCATTAGTGAGTCAGATATCGACGTTAACGGCCGTATTGTAATATCTCTTAGCTCCCTTATTTGTCTTTAGGAACCGCATTTTGATGAGGGCTATTTGGTCGTCATGACGTTTTATGCGATGGGCCACTACCGCGTTCATCTCCCCCTCCCTTCCTCTCCTCTCCTCTCGGTTTCATCTCGAAATTATGTAGGTAACTTGTCTCTAGGGTAGGGAGAAGGGGGGTCGAGGAAGAGGGGACACACACACACATACACACACACGCACACACAGTCTGATTGTAATCAGCTGTACATTTCACAATCGCAAAGTATAGAACAAAAAAAAAAATGCAGAGCAAGTGATGTACTTTGATGTTGCCATCAGTTTTAACAAGACAGACATCTGCATATTATTTGATACTCTTTGTATGTTACGTATATGAGTATGAAATAGTCCTTACGATGCGTAATATTTCGATTTTCTTTGAAACTCAAAGCTGAGGGGAACTACTTTGTATGCATGAAAGTAGTTTTGACGTTGGTTTTGCTTATATCAAGTGGAAGACTAGTTTGCGCTAATGTCCAAACGCAGATGTTTGTATCGTGGCCAAAGCAGAAGGGCGTGGGGATTTTATAAAGCCCTTTGTCAAACTGCTGGCTCGAAATATAACCGGTCATACTGAACACATCGATATTAATCTAAAGGGAACACGCACTGACAGCTCATCTATCAGGTGGACAGGTGCAGGCTGTAGCCAGAGTTTTTTTTTTTTTTTTTTTTTTGTAAAATGGTCTATTTCGTTACGTAATTAAGTTTCGTTTTTATGGACGATTTCAAATTTATATTTTATCAAGATAGAATTGTTGTTTTGGTTGTTTTCATTGTAATGGTTATAGATTTAAATCATTGTACCCTTATATACCAGGTGGTCAGGCATAGCCTTTGGTCAGAAGTGGTCTTATTTTAGGAAATTTTTACCCGTTTTAGATAAAAGTTCGTAGAATAGGATGTGTTAATCAACATCCCATCCTACGAAATTTTGTTCACCTAAAATGGGTAAAAAAAAATTGGGTAAGTTGAATTTGAAAGTGATTAATTATTCAACAGTGAGTGTTAACCAAAACGATTGAAAATCAGATCATATCTCAATGATTTTCCCACTCGAATTTCATATATTTTAATTTTAAATGTTTCTCATGGCATCGTCTGATATAAAACCGCAAGACAGGTGGAACTACATTCCTACGATCGCATGCCTATGGGGATTTCGTGAGGACCGAAAGGGGTGCATGGGCCTTGCGTCCATTTAGTTTCGTGACAAGGGGGAAAAGGGAAGATTTCTTTTCTGATTTAGAAACGTCAATATCGTTCTGTGGGAAACTGGACGATTAGTTTCTTCTGAACCTGTATTTCTTCGGACGTGCGGTTTGTCTTTTTCTTTTATGGACATTTTTATGTTGTTCGTGTTATTGTGGTGGGAAGCTGGTTATTGGTTTCAGATATTAGGGAAAACGGAAATCTTTTATTTTTTATTGGGCATACATGTCTGTGTCTACATCTTAACACACACACTAATCTATATACTGTATATATGTGTATGTATATATATATATATATATATATATATATATATATATATATATATATATATATATATATATATATATATATATATATATATATACTGTATACCCACACACACACATGTATAAAGTGTGTGTGTTTGTACACAAGTTCGCTCCTCCGAAAAATAGGTTTCTTATGAATTACAGTGGGAAATTACATTTTTTTTCAGTGCGAAGTCAACGTTATTCATTGACCAGAAAGGGACATGAAGGAATTTAGCTAATAAGTTTGGTATTGTGGAAGCTGATTGGGGTTGCCAACAAAACATCTAACATAAGAATTTGCCAGAGAAAAAAAAAGGGATCTTTAAATATTCTAGTATTAATCCTTTAAAGTCAATCTTTCTCTCTGACTATACAGTGATTTCTAATGTAGCATCACGACAGAACTATTATACAGGTTTGTATTGATTTTACTCAGTCCATTGTGACGATGGAGACCTCCGAAGAAATACGGTATTGGGTGGAAGACGGATTCTGTTGGCATTAGGGCCTCCGGTGTGATAATGGAAGATGTTAGTAGTGTTAGCCTTGTACAAACACCGGATTTGGTACTCCGTGGGATTCTGACCGTCTGTGACCTCTCTCTCTCTCTCTCTCTCTCTCTCTCTCTCTCTCTCTCTCTCTCTCTCTCTCTCTCTCTCTCTGTTTAAATTGTTTCTTATGCATCTTCTGAACTTTTTTGTTAATCAAAGTAATCAAGATTTTTAATACTGCATATCGTCACCCTCATAAACTAACTGCCTAAGTCATTTTTTTGACCAAGTCACAATCATGACTTTGGCATAGTGATAATAATGTCTAAGTCACTGAGTGACTTAGGCAGAAAGCTTTTTGGGAAATTTATTCCACTTACTTTCTATATCCGACTTAGGAGGCAAGTATACCAGTAGGTGCGCCACATATTGGAGATTTGATTTAGGCAAAAATCCAAAAATCAATGAAAAATGACTTAGGCAGTTAGTTTATGAGGGTGACGATATGCTAAATACAGGGGGAAATTTTAAATGGAAAGCCTACGCTTGTCTGATTTTGTTCCTGGTTAGATATTATTATAAGCATATTTTCTGGGGGTCACTAAAGAGTTTCCATTCATTGTCTCGCCGCGTTCGTATTCATTGGTAAACTTAACTATGACCTGTGTTCATTAATAATTGGGAGGCTATAATGTCCATCTGGTGAACGTTTCGGCGCACCGGCCAATATTCAGTGTTCTCCAGTTGAAAATAGATACGTTTTCCCACGTAAAAAAATTCTCACATTATTTTAATTTTTATTTATTTTATTTATTTATACATTTTTTTGTCCCACAAAAACGTTTTTATTTGCAACGTAAACACACTTACTATATTATTGTAAAGCATTTACTGCAACCATCTGCACCATACATCGTACATCTTTCAGTTCAACCAACCCTTTCAACTTTATTCATGTGTATGGTAATATGGCATTGTTTTCTGAATTAGTGACCATTCGACATTTTTATTCATTAAGAAACCGACTTTCAGAATCTCTCGCAGAACGTTCATTTCACATACAATTTTCATTCATGAAGGCCTTGGGCATTTGCTTTTCATGTTATAAAACAAGCCCGTCCCCTACAGAATATTCATTAAAACCTTCTTACAGACTTTTTCATTCATTAACAGAAGAATCCATTTTCTCTCAAAGTTAATTTCGCCCAACCCTAAGACGTTTTTATTATCACATGCCCATAAAACAAAAAGGTCTTGGATATTTCCTGAACGATAAAACGATCTTAACAACAAAAACATTCGTTTAAACCTCGACATTTTCATTCATTAACGACCGAAATTATATATTATCGTATATGCAGACACCCTTCGATATTTTAGTTAACAGAAGGAGAGGAGACATTCTAACCGCCGCCGCCGCCCATAAAAAAGTACAGCGTATAATGCTGTAAGAAACTTTCAGCCACAGCCCAGCGGTGGCCGCTACAGGTGCCATACGCACTGTCATGGCTAAATTTAACCTTAAAATAAAAGCTAATAAGGCTAGAGGGCTGCAAATTTGGTATGTTTGATGATTGGCGGATGGATGATCAAAAATACCAATTTGAAGTCCCTCTAGCCTCAGTAGTCTTTAAGATCTGAGGGCTGACAGACAAATAACCATCTCGGCAGTTTTCTCTTACAGAAAACGAAAACCAGTTCGAGAAATTTTCCGAAAGTCTGGAAAGAGCAACCCGTTGTAATTCATTAATTAAACCGACGGGGCATATCTCCGCAAAGGTCTGCGCAGCGTCCATTTGCATAAAACAGAGACGCCCTTTGGCTGCTGAAGTTCCCGAGGAAAATTCCTCCTTCAGGATACAGGCCGCGGTTCTGGCTGCTTCTATTGTGTTGTAAAAGTTATCTGGGAAGTGTCGGGTCGGGCTGAGAGGAGAATTTTGTCCCTAATAAAACGTTGATTAGCTCCTGTGTTTTGGGAACGGTGGTTGCGTTGGTGGTGGGGTTGTTAGGGGTTGGGCGGGGGATGCAAGCTTAGCTTTGACCAAGTCTCTCTCTCTCTCTCTCTCTCTCTCTCTCTCTCTCTCTCTCTCTCTCTCTCTCTCTAGATGCATTTCTCTCTACACACACACACACACACACATACACACCGTCATTCTTAGGTCTTAACTCTCTCTCTCTCTCTCTCTCTCTCTCTCATTCTCTCTCTCTCTCTCTCTCTCTCTCTCTCTCTCTCTCTCTCTCTCTCCAGAATCTCCTCCGGTGTGTTATGTTAGTCTAATGACGACTGCGCTGCCTTCGCTAATACCACGCCAGACGCATGCATTAATCGAAGCAGGATTCCTCACGAAGTGGAATCTTCGGCAAAACGCAGGAATTCCGGCCTGGAATTGATTTCCTCAGTTTTTGGGTACAAGAGGAACTTTTGTATATTTTTTTAGTAGGAAATTTCCCCTCACCATTTTATTTAATTTTTTCTTTTAGGGTTTTAACCCTTCATTTTAGGGTTTTTTTTTTATCGTGCACGATAAATGTTTGATCAGAATTTGAATTTTTATCTGTTTGTATTACGATTCATTGAAATAACAAGAGACAATTGAGTATCAAGTGATCATTTTAGCAATACATTTAACCAGCTTAAGGGTACTTCTGCCTCTTTAAACCATGCTAAATGTTTAGGCCAAAAAAAAAAAGTAGTAGGCCTAACTAAATTAGCTCTTCCCTTTTTTTTTTTTTTCTCTTATGAGTACACAAAATTTCTACTGTCTAGGTCTAGGTTAACCGAAAAACATCCGTAGCTTTGTAAGGATTAACTCTGCCGTATAGTTATAGATTAGCTCATACGAAACTGTTTAACTGAAGCGAAAAGGCACTCGCTCGTATTGTTAATAATTAATGAAGGTATTGCGCTTTATTCTTTTTATTGTAGCGCCTTCAACGGCGGTGTAAGGTGGGTGTATTGGATTGACTCTGTTGGTTATCCGCTCAACGTCACATTTATTAAATATGCTAAAAAGATACGATATGTAGGTAAGAAAAAAAAAAGATAGGTTTCGTGAGATAGCCTTGTAACTAAAATATTGAAAGAAAATATTATTATTATTATTATTATTATTATTATTATTATTATTATTCAGAAGATGAACCCTATTCATATGGAACAAGCCTATAAGGACCATTAACTTGAAATTCCAGCTACCAAAGAATATAGTGTTTATTTGAAAGAGGTAACAGGAAACACAAAGAAGATATCAGATATTAGAAAAGAAAAAAATGACAAACATTAACAAAAAGATAAAAGACACAATAGATATCCAATGGAACGAAACTGTTTAGGAAATAAATCAAGTTACATTTTTACCTCTCGGGTTTTCTCCTGGTGACGCAACCGCTTTGCCTCGCCTCCCCTCCACTTCATCCTCTCGGATTTTGAGCATCAAACGCGGATTCGCTGATCCCCGTTCGATGTTCATCTCCTTGCTCATCTCCCGGCTTCCTGTGCAGCCTCCGGGAAAAAGCAAAATGACTTTGGAATCTAATTATATGCCTCTCCCCGACTCAGCTTTTTTCCTCCTCCTCCTCCTCTACCCCTCCTCCCGTCACGTAGGTTATTTCGGAAGTTATCAATTTATTTGGGATAACGATTCTCTCTCTCTCTCTCTCTCTCTCTCTCTCTCTCTCTCTCTCTCTCTCTCTCTCTCTCTCTCTCTCTCTCTCTAAAGGCTTTGTCATGCTTTATCAATTTTTACTGCTGTTAATATGGTTGATCACCATATTAACTTTGTACTTCTGCTTCTGAGAGAGAGAGAGAGAGAGAGAGAGAGAGAGAGAGAGAGAGAGAGAGAGAGAGACTTGAGACATGTAATGCTTAGCTAAACAGAACGCACAGCAAAGCTGTAAATGCTTGCATCAGCATCCACAGATGATGCGCCTTGGAAAAAAAAAAAAGTGTCTTCTGGAGTAATGCTTGGGCTAAATCGTTTTAATCACCAGGTACTTGGATTGTGCAGAAACACGGACTGCCCTTGCGGCAGTTAGAGAGAGAGAGAGGGTAGTTACAATTACCACTGATAACGACTGGGATTGGGCAGAAACTTGAGCCTTCCGTTGCAGTTTCTGGAGAGAGAGAGAGAGAGAGAGAGAGAGAGAGAGAGAGAGGATGTTGGGGGGGATGGATATCCCCGTTAGCCATAGTGGCAGGAGTGTGTATCATGCCGCCACTATAAATTACACGATGCCGTAATAAACGTGACCGTAAATTTCGAATGGATCCTCCGCATCTCTCTCTCTCTCTCTCTCTCTCTCTCTCTCATTCTAGCAGTTGGTTTTGGGGTATTGTATCAGAATCAAAATCGTCCTTCGCCTTCTTCGCTCGTAATCATTTTGGAACATCCAAATTGTACTGAAGATGAGAAGACACTCCATCTTCTCAGGGAGATTTATTTAGCCCTTGAAGATTTATAGTCAACTTGGCCCCACGCGAAATTTTACGACGGGGGTCGTCACCAGCTGCTGAAAGTCGTTGGAAGACTGTTGATTGGGTGGTAATGAGGGCTACTGGCACTTTAAGTGCCAAGTGCCTGCGTTGCTCAATGCCACTTTCTCCCTCCTACCCCTTCCCATATCCCTCTCCCTCCTCCATCACCCTCACACGCCTCAACCACTTTTTTGTCTTTCGCTCCAAAGCGCTTGTCTTGTAGACTTCTCGTTTTCAAGCGCTTAAACCATTTGTCTTTTGGCCAGAGCCCCGCTATTTATGGCCGTCATGCTTAACATATTGTCTTGATTCCTTGGCTTTATATAAAGCGATCTTTGTTTTTGATGTTTAACATCCCGGCTCTCCCCTTAACTCCTTAACACTTGAATGGTGCGGTACCGGAGGACCGGAGTTGTTGTATGTCATTAACCATTTAACTAACCATTTCAACGTTTGCAAAGAGCGCTTAGCTCTTCCGCTCTTCAAGCTGAATGGCGTGGTGCTAAAAAATGCATTCTCATTAACCTTTTATGCGTTTGAACGCGTCTTGAACTCGTTTCGCTCCAAGTGGCTGAATGTTCGACCACCAGAAATATATTACAAGTCGTTGACCTTTATTGTTGGCGACGGGAGTTTTGTCATGCGGATAAAACTCTTCACGTCGGTTGTAAATCTTGGGTTTAAATAAGACAATTGTTTCTTAACAAGGGAGGGTATTGGCTTGGCAGAGGTTTTTGCGGGAGACGATGACGACGACGGCGACGACGACGACCCAGCTGCTTTAAAGTTTATGATGTGTTTTCGTTATAACTTTGTTTTACGGCGTCACCTGATCTTTTTAACACCTTCAGGCCGTCCCGCGTGTCATATGAAGTCGGGATAAAAGCGTCTGTTTTATCTTCGAGATGTTTGCGTGTGTAAACACGGTCGTTATGTGCTTTTCGTAATGTGTGTTTTCTGGAGGAGTTACCGTATTAAATATATATATATATATATATATATATATATATATATATATATATATATATATATATATATATATATGTGTGTGTGTGTGTGTGTGTGTGTGTGTGTGTGTGTATTTATTTATAATTGAATGTCAGAAATGTGCATTATAGAATTCTGACTAAGTTTTAACTCAGCCAGTACGGATTTCAAAGTAAGATGCACAGGTACTTTATATTAAAAAAAAAATACAGTGTATAATAATATATTGAAACATTTTGTAGTATTACAAATCACCATTTCACATCAGTGTAACATTTTCATATTACGTTCATTCTTATTTCTGTAAAGGGCTTAACTCTATTTAGATGGGAATATAGAAGTAGCGTATCAAAAACTCTTAACTACTTCATTATAATATTTGTAGTTGATCCATACGCTTATTTTTTTCATTCATCTTTAATTCAAATGACAATCTTAGAGAGCAAGTGGCTAATGTAGGTTGAATATCACAAAAGGAACTCTCTCTCTCTCTCTCTCTCTCTCTCTTCTCAGTCACGAATTCCAAGAGACAGAAGGATCTTGTTCCAGAAAATTAGAAAGTGGAAAAAAGCTCTTGCAAAAGAAAAGAATGCATGGAAAGTGATGGAACTAAAAAGTAAGATAGAAAATGCAGAACAAAAGATTATACAATCAAAAGAAAATGAAAAAAATGGAACCTAGAAGAAATTTTACAAAATATCAGCAAAACCCTAAAATTTTTTATTCATATGCAAAAAGATGAATAAAATAAGAGTAGAAATAGGCCTCTAAGAATTGAAATTAACTAATGAAAAAGGAAATATGTAACATATTAGCAGAAAGATATAAGAGTGAATTTACACCTAGAATTGACAATGAAGATAATGATACAGAAATAAGAGATGAAAATACTGAATACTTATCAGATATAGATATTACAACGATATTGTGCAGGCTATTAATGAAATTAAAAATGGATCAGCAGCAGGACCAGATGGAGTACCTGCCATATTGTTAAAGAAAGTGGTTCATTCAATCAGTCGCTAGCAATATTATTAAGGCAAAGTATAGATACAGGCAAGATTTATGATGAGCATAAATTAGCATATATTACTCCTACTTTCAAAAGTGGTTCAAGACTAGAGGCAAGTAATTATAGGCCTGTGAGTCTGACATCTCATATTATGAAAGTATATGAAAGGGTAATGAAAAAAATATAATGAAACATTTAATGAAAAATAGATTGTTCAATATAGGACAACATGGTTTTGTCGGAAAAAGTACACAAACCCAACTGTTTCATATATAAAAATATGATAAATGAAAAAGATACAGATGTGGTTTACCTAGACTTTGCAAAAGCTTTTGACAATCATAATATATTAGAAAAAAATTAGAAAACATAACATTGTTGACAAAGTAGGAAGATGGATAAAAGAATTTTTGCAAAATAGAAAACAGATAGTGATTGCAAACGATGAGAAATCGGATGAAGCTACGGTAATATCGTGTACTCTCAGGGTACGGTGTTAGCTGCATTGCTGTTTGTGATTATGATTGCAGACATAGACAGTAATGTTAAGGACTCAGTAGTAAGAAGTTTCGCAGATGACACAAGAATAAGTAGAGAAATTGCTTGTGATGAAGATAGGAACTCTACAAAGAGACCTAAACAAAATATATAAATGGGCAGAGATAAATAGGATGGTATTTAACTCTGATAAATTTGAATCAATGAACTATGGTGATAAAGTAGAATGCTATATCATATAAAGGACCTAATATGAGACAATCACAAACAAGGAAGCAGTTAAAGACCTTGGTGTGATGTTGAATAGGAATATGTTATGCAATGATCAAATAGCAATTTATTGGCAAATGCAAAGCAAAAATGGGAATGTTGTTCCGCACTTCAAAACTAGAAAAGCTGAACACATGATTATGCTTTATAAACGTACGTCACGTAGTCCACTTGAATATTGCAATATAATATGGTACCCACACACCAAAAGGATATTGCACAAATAGAGAGTACAAAGGTCATTTACAGCTAGAATAGAAGAAGTTAAGGACCTTGACTACTGGGAAAGACTACAATTCTTAAATTTATATAGTCTTGAAAGGAGAAGAGAACGATACATGGTAATTCAAGCATGGAAACAGATAGAAGGAATTACCGAAAACATCATGGAACTAAAATTATCAAAAGAGCAAGCAGAGGTAGATTAATAGTGCCAAAAACTATACCAGGAAAATAAGGAAAGCACACAGGACATTAATCCACCACGCACCAGCATCGATAATGCATATTCAATACCAGCTCATCTGAGGAACATAACAGGAGTGAGCGTAGATGTGTTTAAGAATGACAAATATCTAAGATGCATCCCAGACCATCCAAGACTGGAAGATGCAAAATATACCGAAGATGCGTTAGCAACTCTCTGGTAGACATCAAAGTGCCTCACACTGAGGGACCTGGGGCAACCCAACGAATTGTAAGGTCTGTTGAATGGGGTTAGCTGCAGTTTTTATACTTGCTGCCAGCATCTGAGTCACGTGGAGGTAGCTAGTGCATTGGATGCTAGTAATATCATTTGGTATAAAATACCTTATCCATTTTTCTTATTCCTGTTTATATATATATATATATATATATATATATTATATTATATATATATATATATATATATATATATATATATATATATATTATATATATATATATACATATACATATAGTGTGTATGTATGTATGTATGTGATCTATCGGCTTGTGGTATATAATAGCCATGAATATTGACCTTTGAATAGGGCTATAGCATTAGTCGATATGTATATTTTTCTTATTCCTGTTTTGGGCTGTTTGTATGTTTATATATATATATATACACACACACACACACATATATATATATATATATATATATATATATATATATATATATATACACACACACACACATGTATGTATGTAGGATTTCCCCATTACCCTAACCTCGTCTAAATAGCCGCGTTGATCCGGCCAACTAGAGTTGTAAATCTGAAGAATCCCAGCGCGGACGGAATTCATTTGGTACGGAATGCGTAACATGACGCGGCAGCGGCATTTAATGGGCTCAGAACAGCGTATATTCCCTTCAAGTGATTAGTGGTAATAGCTATTTGCAGTGCCCTATAAATGCGAGAGAAATTCGGCGATGGTCAGTATTGCCGGGTGGGACTGGGAGAGGACGGGGGCGGGGATGGGGAGGGAGAGGTTTGGGAAATAATTGAAATTTAAGGAGTGTTTGTTTTTTTGGGTTTCGGGGTTAGTAAGTATTCCCTTTGATGTGGTTAGGTGAGGTAGTAAATGAAAAATATGGGGCCATTAATGATTTTATAAGTGGTTTCGTTAACGATTCCACTTTTATCTAAATTCATGAATTCCACTTTCATCCAAATTCATAATTTCCACCTTTATCGAAATAAATAAAATATACTTTTATCTTAGCTCGCGCTTCCACTGTTATCTAAATTCATGAATTGCACTTTTTATCTGAATTCATAAATATCAGTTTTATCGGAATTCATAAATTTCATTTGTTTTGGATTCATATATTCCACTTTTTTCTAAATTTATTAATTCCTGTTTTTTCTGAATTTTTTAATTCCGCTCCCATCTAAATACATAGAATCTACATTTTTTCGCTAAATTCACAAGTTCCACTTTTTCCAAAATTCATAGATTCTGCTTTGATCTAAATTCGTAACCCACACCGAATTTTAATATACGTATTTCCCACTCATTTTGAAAACACTTCACACATTGTGTTTTAGTAATTACTGTAAATTCAATTTTTTTAAAAGAAATTACGAATCTATCTTTTTTTTGAAGTTATTTATTTTCTCTGGGTACATAAACTGGTACATAAACTGAAAGTACTAATTCGTTTGATTATCTTAAACCATTGTTTATTTACAACGACTTATTTTCTCAAGGCGCATGAACTGAAATCACCAATTTCTGTAATCATCTTGACCATTCTTTATTTACAACGACTTACTTTCTCAAGGTACATGAACTGAAATCACCAATTCCTTTGATTATCTTAACCACTGTTTATTTTGCAAAAGCATCGGAATTCTTTTTATTGTGTTTTCCTTAACTTAAAGTCTTCACATTTGACGGTGTCGAGACGGCGACCAGAGCCAAGGAGAATCTACAAGGTGCCGACATTTACTCAGGCTGTTGTACCCTTAGGATAGAATATGCTAAGGTAAGTCGCTCCCTTCTTGTCATTTGTACTTTTATTTATTTATTTTGTTTTATTTTGATTCAGAAGTGTGCGCGAAAGATTATCTTACTTTAATTTTTGTCAGAGAATGGTAAGATAAATCAAGGTCTTTTCATTTTTCTGTTCAATGAATTTATTAATTAATATGTTTTTTATATATGTATTTATTTTTTGTTTTGTTTATTTTGGCTCAGAAGTGTTCATGGAAGATTTCTATATTATATTAATTTTTGTCAGAGATTGATGGAAAATGTAAATCATTTCTCTATTTTGATATGAAAGTGTGCATGAAAAATTAGGATTATTTTGATTCTTGTGTAAGAATGGTGTATAAAGGTAAAATGTTTCTCTCTATTATTGATATATACAGTATGTATTTATTTACTTATTTATTTATTTTCTATATAGTGTACATGGAAGATTAGTGTCATTGTAATTTTTGTCTAAGAATGGTGTAGGAATGTAAAATTTATTTTTCTTACTTTTAGTTTTGATTCAGAAGTCTATATGGAAGATATTTAATATACAATTTCTCTATTTTGCATCTATTTGTTTATTATTTTTTTTTATTCAGAAGGAATGGAAGATTAGTGTCATATTTAATTTTCTTTCAAAGAATGGTGTAGAAATTTAAGATTTTTCTCTTTGTTATTTACGGTTATTTTTTATGGACTTATATTTATATGAAAGTGTACACTGAAGATTATTCATATTTTAATTTATGTCGGAGAATGATAAAGGGTTCCCGGTAATAAAATTGGCATCAGCATTAATGTTTAATATCATTCTCATCTCTAATGTTATTGCCTACTAATGAAGCCAGGCATAATTACTGCTCCTCCCAGTATAATTTCCTTTGTCAAGATAATTACATAAAACTTAATGTAATCTTATTAGCATGTTTCTGCCCTCCCTGGGATAACGGTACAAAGGGGGGAGGGGGAAGCCTGGTAATTTGACGTAATTAATTACAGCTTTTTGCTGGTTCTCAAGGCGTGTGGTGGGGGGAGGTGTTTGAGGGAAGGGGGATGGGGGAGTGATGGACTGAAGCTATGATGTAGGCTGGATTTAATGAAGTCTGAATGTAGTAGGCAATTTGCCTGATTGATATCGTAGACTGGCAGATTGACATGTGACTGCTCGAGTGCTACGGCAGATTAATTCTGATGGAGTTTTGTCAATTATGTGGATAGTTAATTTTGTGATTATTGATGCTTCAGGAGCTTTGTAGGAAAATCTTGGATGGATAGATATATACTGTACATAGGTTGGTTAATTTTATGATTGTTATTGCTTGGAGCTAATACTAGTAGGAAAGTCTTTGATGGATAGATAGATAGGTGGGAAAATCTTTCAGTAGTTAATCTATAACTAATACCCCGGGTGGGGGCGGTTAGTGCCGTCGGTGCACCACTCTAGGCAAAACTTGAGGTTCTTTGCAGCGTCCCTTCGGCCCCTAGCTGCAACCATTTTTTCTCCTTTTACCGTACCTCCTTTCATATTCTCTTTCTAACGTCTTACTTTCCACCCTCTCCTAACAATTGATTCATATTGCAACTGCGAGTTTTTCCTCCTGTTACACCTTTCAAACCTTTTACTGTCGATTTCCTTTTCAGCGCTGAATCACCTCATAGGTCCCATTGCTTGGCCTTTGACCTAAATTCTATATGCAATTCAGTTCAATCTATAACTAATATTGGAATTGAAAACATCGTAGACTTGACAAAATCTAAACCTATATTTCCACAAAGTTGCTTCTGTCCTCTCGACTGTGGCACTAATGGGCGACAGTGATTTAATTGTTGTTTACTTCATGCACCATCCTTTTTGTGCTCCTAACCATCTAAATTCAGTTATGACATCTAAATTCAATCATGACATCTTTATGACACACATCACAGCAATGTTAAATCTGCTCGCGTATCCTTGTACATACAGTAATGTATGACCTCGTTTGGCTAACGTTGCAGCCTTGCAATTTTTTCCGGTTTGTTGTGACATTCACGCGCAGTTAATCGTGTCTTTGGCATGTCTTTGGGGATGATTGAGGGTAGTTGTCTTTTCTGTAATAGTAGCTCCTAAGGGGTAATGTCAAGGGTGTTCAGATCCGTCCCTTTGTGAACGCTCTGTCTATTATCATGTGATTTGCTTTATGTATTCAAATTATTTGCAATTATCTCCGCAATGGCTTTTGAGGCGCTGGGCGTGAGATGCTGTCCGTCTTCAGGACGGATGAGAAATGAGCAAGGCTCTCTCTCGTGGAAAAAATAGACTGGATTGTTATTGAATCGGTTAAATATGTACTTTCAAAATGGGAGGATCTCGAAGAGGTAATTCTCTCCCCACAAGGATGAAATTATTCATAGTCTCTCTCTCTCTCTCTCTCTCTCTCTCTCTCTCTCTCTCTCTCTCTCTCTCTCTCTCTCTCTCGGAAAAAAGACTGGATTGTTGTTGATTCGGCTAAATATGTAGGTACTTTCAAAATGGGAGGTCCTCGGAGAGGTAATCCTCTCCCCACTGGGATGAAACTATTCATAATATCTCTCTCTCTCTCTCTCTCTCTCTGGAGGAAAAAAATTACTGGATTGTTATTGATTCGGCTAAATATATACTTTCAAAATGGGAGGACCTCGAAGAGGTAATCCTCTCCCCACTGGGATGAAACTATACATTAATCTCTCTCTCTCTCTCTCTCTCTCTCTCTGGAGGAAAAAATATACTGGATTGTTATTGATTCGGCTAAATATATTGTTTCAAAATGGGAGGACCTGGAAGAGGTAAATCTCTCCCCACTGGGATGAAACTATTTATAATTCTCTCTCTCTCTCTCTCTCTCTCTCTCTCTCTCTCTCTCTCTCTCTCTCTCTCTCTCTCTCTCTGGGGGCGGTGATGGGAAAACCATGAGTAGAATGTTATTCCTTCTTATCTCTCCGGCGAGATGTTTCATGTTCATGCCATAAATTCCCTCCCCTGTCATTGTAAGAAAGACTTGATTGGCGTTTTGTCACAACCCCCTCATTGAGCGCGCAAGCTCGCAGATAGTTCAAGCAGACGCGTCGCATTTCCTTGGAAATGACCTGCCTGCCATATCTGTCAACAGCATTTTAGAAAGAGGTTATTTTCGAACCCTCTCCCTCTCTTCCAACCTCGTGGAGGAGGTCGGATGGATCATACTTCACACGTAGGTGTAATGTTCCCCCATGGGGAGGTGGGAATGCCCCCCTGTGGTTTTTGCACGGAGAAATGTCTTGTGTGGTTATATATATGTATATGATACGAGCTTTGATCTCCCGTGCTTTCGGATGCCTGCGGTGATAGGATGGCATTTACAGAGTGCCGATGCTCTAATTTGTAATTGGGGAAGGCTTCTGTGCCCTGGCCTGAATGCCAAATCAGTTACGTATCGTTCTTGTTTTGTAACGGAGAAAGGTCTTAATCCCGAGTGCCAAATGTGAATTATATAATTGATGAGTATACTTCGCCTCCTTACCTATTTAGATTTGTGGGGGTGTCCGTATGTAGGGTAATGAGGGTGCATTGCCTGATACGTAGTCAGCGCAGTTTTATCGCGTGGCTTAATACTAAGAGATTCTTCCGCACCCGTTTAGATATTAGTTCACATTTATAGTTGCCACTCATTGCCCGCTTTGGATAAACACTCCATTTCTGGATGCAAGACGTCTTGCTTGACTTACTTGGACTCAAGAACCTCTGTCTTTCCTTGTTCCTCACTTTATGATTCACATTAATAATTGTAATAAATTCAATCTTAGATTAAAAATCGGGTATGGTCAGTGTTTGGACAGGTGATCAGAAATTCATCGTTACGAAACCATGCAACTAACCTCAGGTGTCTGGTGAGGTTCTGAGAACCTTACCGAGTAAGTGAGTGAGTACATCATCCTGACGAACCAATTTTAGTACCTTCATATTGACAGTAAACAGAGTTGACGATGCACCCGGCAACGTAAGTGCTGGTTGCAGATACGGGGTGTTTCAGGGGGTGGGGAGGGAAAGGGCCAGGAGACGTATGACCGGCCACTCTTAATCATCTTCATTACCATGACTTAGATGTATGGCCATACGCAAGCCGACTGATTCGTGCTGCTTTTAAAGCTGACATTATTCGTTTTAATTTGTTTAATGGAACGGGTTTAATCCTTGTTTGGCTCTCTCTCTCTCTCCACACACACACACGCGCACACACACACACAAATTCTCGTTCCTCATTGGAAGGGTGGGTAGCGTTCTCAGCTAGCACTCTGCTGGCCCCGCGTTCGATTATCCGACCGGCCAATGAAGAATTAGAGGAACTTATTTCTGGTGATAGAAATTCATTTCTCGCTATAATGTGGTTCGGGTTCCACAATAAGCTGTAGGCCCCGTTGCTAGGTAACCAATTGGTTCTTAGCCACGTAAAATAATCTAATCCTTCGGGCCAGCCCTAGGAGAGCTGTTAATCAGCTCAGTGGTCTGGTTAAACTAAGGTGTACTTAACCTCTCTCTCTCTCTCTCTCTCTCTCTCTCTCTCTCTCTACTCACGCACGTACAAATAGATGCAGACTTATTTAGTCACATTTTTCTCTGCTTTTATAAAAAAAAATTTAGAATGGGTACCTGGAATTCCGTTACCAATGTTAACTCTCTCTCTCTCTCTCTCTCTCTCTCTCTCTCTCTCTCTCTCTCTCTCCTTGGTGTTAAACAAATACAGTAATAAATGATCGGGAGTGTTTGCGAACAAAAACACTATCTTCTCCTTATAAACAAGATTAGGAGCGTGACTGGCAGTACCAACAAGAACAGAGATATACCCTGGCTGGGTTGGGTGGGGGAGGGGTGGGGTTGCATTTTGACATTTTTCCGCCATTCTGTAGAGTAAGTTTTACTGTGAGTGAGTGAAGGACAGTTTATCAGACTTAATCATTCCTGAATAATGGCAATTTGATTATATACATAAAAAGTATTTGGTAAAGTTTTTGAAAATTACGGTCATTGAAATACTGTCGTTTAGATGTAAATTATTAGAATATGGTCAAGAAACAGTGTGCGACAGTTAGTAATTGATAAAGTACTTTTGTTATTGTGAAAGAGTATAATGATATGCATCATATATCGAAAGGAAAATATTCCTTTTATATACTGGAAACGTTTTTCTACATGTGCGACCTCGTTCACACGCGAATATAAATAATACATCATGTAGCTGACGTACATTAAATGTCTCGCTGTTACAAAAACAGGCGCACAGTAAATGTACAAGTGTACGTGCCTGAACATATTCACTAACTGTACATCAGGTGAACGTGGTCGCCGAGTAGTTCGCTCGCAAGGTGAACACGGGGGTTAGAAGGGATTCCTTTCAAATATTGAAGGGTGTGGTCACGCCAGGAGTACTTGTGTGTGTGTGGGTGTGTAAAGATAAAATCACTAATTTCATTTTTGTTGTTTATGGGGTTCCTCCCCGTAGGGGGTTAGTGCCATTGGGGCACCTCACGCGCGGTGCACTGTAGGCATTTTTAAGGTTCTGTGCAGCGCCCCATCGGCCCCTAGCTGCAACCCCTTTCATTCCTTTTACTGTACTTGAGTTCATATTATCTTACTATCCACACTCTTCTAACAATTGTTAAATATCGCAACTGCGATGTTTTCCTCCTGTTACGCCTTTGCAACCTTTTACTCGCAATTTTCCTTTCAGAGCTGAATGACCTCATAGGTCCCAGCGCTTGGCCTTCGTCCTAAATTGTATATTCTGTTTTCTTTATGGCTTTCCAAGAGCATTACATGAGGAAGATGCCACATCTCCGTTCACTTCAGTATCGAAATAAATCCACTTTTATGTTTTCCTTTTTCGGGACACGGTCAACCGGCCAATCTACCACCGCCCATTATTCTCCCATGCCCCCCACCCAAAAAAAAGCCTCTTTCATTCAAGGACTAGATCTTGGTAGTGTCGTGACTGGAATATTTTTTTTTTTCCCAGCCCTCTTTTGTAATGTTAGACATCCATTTTTGGGAAGGGCAGGATTCATCGTGGGTCAGATGAAAGCAGTTGAGGGATTATTGATTTGATGTGGAAATCGACCAGGTAATTTGAAGGAATTTCCTCTCTCTCTCTCTCTCTCTCTCTCTCTCTCTCTCTCTATATATATATATATATATATATATATATATAATGTGTGTGTGTGTGTGTGTGTGTGTGTATAACTGAATCACGAAAATATGGAACGTGATGAATATATATAAATAAAGATAAAATCCACAAAGGAAACGGAAACACTGGAGTGCTATGAGGCCTTTCGACACTTAGGTCCTTTACTTAGCAGACTCCTTCGTGATTTTATCTTTAGATATATATATATATATATATATATATATATATATATATATATATATATATATATATATATATATATATATATATATATATATACACACTTGTATATAATTATATATATGTATATACCGTATATATGTATATATGTATATATATATATATATATATATATATATATATATATATATATATATATATATATATATATATATATATATATATAGTGTCTTTCTTTCCTAACAGTACTTGATCTAGTACCTTTCATCGTGTTCAACATACGCGTGACATACCAGATAACAAAGTCCGTTTGTTATATCTCAGTCGTTTACCATTCTCTCCTTGTATTGGCCATCAAGTTTTTCAGCCGGCAGTGCAGTTTCTCATTACTATTCATGAAAAATTTGGAATAGGTTTTTAAACGCTCTCTGAGCTCGCATGAATTTTCTACATTCTTCCTCTTTGTCACTTTACCATCCTAGTCTTTTGACTTGGAATTCGGACGTAATGACCGATGCATTTTTATAAATTCTTATCAATTCTTTTCTCCGCCATTTTTATGATATTTTTGTTGGATAAGTCTGGATGTTTTATTACTGTACGTTCGCATTTTCGAGAGACCCACCATAGTTTGTGTGCAAGACTGATATGATCCTGGTACATCACTAGATTGGGCGTTAGTCCCTATATTATAATTTTCCTAAGAACGCTTCCTGTAGGACTCCTTAATTGCCTATTGTCTTAAGCTAATGATCTGATTACCTTGGGCAAAACCTACTTATTCTTCCGAATGAGTTTTTATTCTTTTTAAGCTCACCGTTGTATTAGCCTAGATTTTTAGTTATTAAAGCTGGATTTTTCTTTTTTCATTACTCAGCTTTGAATTCTCTCTCTCTCTCTCTCTCTCTCTCGAACTTTGCAAAGCTTTAGGGAGGGTCGGGGAAAAAAATTCGGTAGCCGCAGAGTGACTGTAAAAACCTGCGGTCCTGCACGCCCCAATTCACACGCACAAAAGCCCCATCGTCCTGCCCACCACGTTGGGGAACTCTATATTCCCCCACCCCCAGTCCCCAAAAAAGTCCTTCCCCTCTTTACAGTGCCTCTCTCTCTCTCTCTCTCTCTCTCTCTCTCTCTCTCTCTCTCTCTCTCTCTCTCTCTTCTATAGACCGATCAAATTACACTTATTGTCTATATTCCCCAACCCACAGTCCCCTCAAAAATTCTTCCCCTCTTTACAGTCTCTCTCTCTCTCTCTCTCTCTCTCTCTCTCTCTCTCTCTCTCTCTCTCTCCTCTCTCTCTCTATTGAACCCAGTAACCAGTCGTGGCCCCTGTATTTGCTGGATGTCCTGAACACCCATTTATATAAATATTTTTACCCATTTTTTCCCAACACGTCCTTTCATTCCTCTTTACTCTTTTTTCGCCCTTCAACATGGAAATTAGATTTGCTCTTTCTCCTCCTCGGTGATCAAAACCAATAGAAACTGCCAACAACATGTGTCGGTCTTGTCGACCGCAAACTGAATTACTGGACTCTCTCTCTCTCTCTCTCTCTCTCTCTCTCTCTCTCTCTCTCTCTCAAGTGTCATGTCAACTGCCGCGTTTGGATTTTGGCGTCCCCACCCAGGTGCAGTGTCTCTCTCTCTCTCTCTCTCTCTCTCTCTCTCTCTCTCTCTCTCTCTCTCTCTCTCTCTCTCTCTCTCTCTCTCCTCAAGTGTCATGTCAACTGCCGCGTTTGGATTTTGGTGTTCCCATCTATGTGCAAAGTCCCCCTCCCCCCCTTCTCTCTCTTTTCTTTTCCTTATGTAACCCTGTTAGTTTGTACACTACATTCGAAAATTAATGCTGTCTTGATGCAGTATCCCCTATTTTTTTTTTTTAACACGGCAAAATGAAATTAACTTTTATACTCTGTGGAATACAGTGCATACGCTTTTTTTTTTATTTAGAGGTGCAGTAGAGCAGTTTTTTTATTTAGAGATGCAGTAGATTTTTTTTTTTTTTTTTTTTTTTTTTTTTTTTAACGTTACAGGAAATTCCATATACTCGTGCAGGTACTGTTTTGAAGTAAGAGACCTTATATTTCCCGACCTGCATTTTTATTTCTTTCATATCTGTTGGTTATAATATTCTCTCTCTCTCTCTCTCTCTCTCTCTCTCTCTCTCTCTCTCTCTCTCTCTCTCTCTCTCTCTCTCTCAGTCCAAGTAACCTTTATTACAAGTATTTTAACCCGTATGTTTGCAGTTAAAGTTCAACAATGCAAGAAGCGACCATATAATTGTATGCCTTAAATAAATTTTATTGCTCGGTCGGTGAAACTCCTTCCTCAATTCTTAGCATAGACCAGACGCTTCTCCGAAAGGCGACCTCGATTTCGAAGAACTTGAGCGAGCAGAGAAGAAGCTGAAGCATCGCGTCGATGACTCTCCTTCGGAGGAATTCTCTACCTCGCTCGTAAATTTCCGGCGGGTATGCGAACGCCACCATATCACGTCTGGTTTGCTGCTGTCATTTTCCTGCGGCGTTTCTGGTACTGCCAGTGCCACACGTTGGTTCTGGTACATTCGAGTGCCGCGTTGTTCGTGGCGTGGCACGAGATGCTGATGGATGCTGCTAGTAGTGCTTGGAGGAACAAACAGATGGTGGAAAAAAGATTTTATGTCGACCTGTCGTCATGAGAGTGATGGACAGGCGAAGGAGAAATTTTTATTTTTCCTCAAAGTACATTTGGATGTGTTTGAACGCTTTTCTTGGTTTCATTAATTGATAATAAAAGGCAGGCTACGTAGGCTAAATGAACGCATTTCTTGGTTTCATTAATGATAATAAAAGGCAGACTGCGTAGGCTAAATAATAACCACGACGTTTTTGAGATTTACAATAGATTTCCCTCGCTTGATGGACTGGTGAAGGGAAAATTTTTATTCATCCTCAACGCATACTTGAAAGTGATGAACATTTTTCTTGGTTTTATTATTAATTGGAATAAACTTATTAATCATTGATAAGCAGAGTATTTGAATAATTCACTGGGCATTTATGAGATTTGTAATATATTTCCCTCGAATGACGGACATGTAAGGAAAAGTACGTATTTAACCTTGAAGTGCACTTGGAAGTGTTAACTTTTTTCTAGCCATTGATAAGCCAAACTACTACAATAATTCTCTCGTCGGTTTCTCTCTCTTTCTCTCTTATCTCTCTCTCTCTCTCTCTCTCTCTCTCTCTCTCTCTCTCTCTCTCTCTCTCCATTGGCCAACTTCAGCGTAAATAAACTGAACGTGTTTCAGATTTACAATGTATTTCTCAAAACTAATTTATAATATAATGGCTAACTTGAAAATTAAGAACTGAAGAAATCTAATGTAACTACTACAGTAAGTGACAGTTTCTTCTAAGACAGGAATTCTGAGAGATTAAACATTTGAGCATTTGTTTGACATAGATTTTTTTTCCCCTCGCGAAGCACGCTTGGGATGCCGGTCATCTCGCTTGATGAAGATTTTGATTGAAATAACTTCGCATTTGGCTAGATAAGGGGAAGCACAGAGGGCCGTAGGAATGCCTTCTCGTGTGTTGACACTCCTAACGCCACCTCCCCCCCCCTCCCCTCCCCCAAAAGACATTCAGTACCTGACGCGCGCGCGCCTGATCATGTGGTTAGAACCATACGTGCCCTTATGATCAACCTGGTAACTATGTATGGCGGGTGACTGGTGTTTGCCAACGGGCATTCATCTTTATGGCACGAGTCAAAATAAAAAAGTATGTTGGCAATTTGGATGGTGCGACCATGATGATGTCCAAGCGGTAAAGACGTTACGTCCACACACACACACACACACACACACACACACACACACACACACACACACACACACACACACACACACACACACACACACAGTTTTAATTTTCTTTTGTTTTAAAGCAGTTTTCAAGGTAACAAGAATGAATCTCAAATCGACAAATAAACAAGTAGGGAGAGTGAAAGGGTTGGGGTAGGGCGGGAAATAATAACTCCCCTGCACCTTGACGCTACAGATCATAATAATCCTCCTCCCCTCCCCCTCCCCCGCTTCCCCTCACCGCGCTCTCCACCTCCCTAACAAGGTCAGATGAAAATCATTGAAGTCAGACCAAGCAGGGAGATGGGTTGATTTATCTTTATGAGTAACTAGCGTTGCAGCAACAGCGGTTAACGACGTCAGCCAAGCAGAGGGGGAAATATCCCACCTGTTTCTCGTCGTTGGTGTGTGTGTGGGGTTTTTTTTTTTTTTTTTAGTGCAAATCTTCGGATTAA
This sequence comes from Macrobrachium rosenbergii, assembly GCF_040412425.1. Lineage (NCBI taxonomy): Eukaryota > Metazoa > Arthropoda > Malacostraca > Decapoda > Palaemonidae > Macrobrachium > Macrobrachium rosenbergii. The sequence goes on along the minus strand of NC_089794.1, from coordinate 33,097,043 downwards.
CTTCGCCCAAAAATGCGATGCTTTGTGATTTATGTCAGAGAAAGCTCGTTCTGCAGGTGGAATTTGAAGAGTAGCGTCGACTATTCTCTGGCGAGTGTTTAAATGCCATGAGTATTTTAGTGCCTTTTTGCCCTTGTGATTCAGGTCAGCTGTGGAACTTTTTAGAGGAACGGTTTAAAGTTGTAGATGCGTATCAGTGTATTCGACTGTCTCCATTGACTTATTTAACTTTTTGTGTGGTGGAATGATTAATATTTATTGACCTTAATGCAATATTTTACTTCTTAGCGTTTCTTTCTCCTGAACTTTTTGCACTTGAACGTATACATAAATTTAATTGTTTAACCATTGATTGTTTTAACTTTTGTATGATGTAATGTTTCAGTATTTATCGTCCTTAATGTGATATTTATTTCTTAGTGTCTGTTTCTCCAAAACTTTTTTTTTTTTTATTCACTTGAACGTCTCCATGAGTATTCTTGAGTATCAAGTGCTTTTGGCTTGTCGGTGGTGATCACCAAAGGATATTAGTTTGAATTAGTTTGTGTCTGTGTAATCGAATGTCTTCGCGAGCTTTTGACTAGTTACTTTGTGTGTGTGTGTGTCCCGTAGGGAGACAGTGCCGTCTATGCACCTCACGAACGGCGCACTGTAGGCAATACTTGAGGTTCTTTGCAGCGTCCCTTCGGCCCTGAGCTGCATTCCTTTTATTATACCTCCATTCACATTCTCTCTCTTCCATCTTACTTACTTTTCACAGTCTTCTAACAATTATTTCTTTGCGAAACTGCGAGGTTTTTCTCCTGTTTGAACTCTTGTAACCTTTTACTCCCAATTTTCCTTTGAATGCTGAGTTACCTTATAGATTCCAGTGCTTGCCCTTCGGCCTAAGAATTGTAGTGATTTTTTTTTTTTTTTTTTTTTTTTTTTTTTGCGCTGCTTGCGATATTTTTTTCATGGGTATTTTTTTGAGCATCAAGTCACACGCGCTTGTGAATCATTTAACTTTCAACTGACTCCTCTTCGTCAGTGTTTCGACATCTCCCTGATTTCCTTTTGAGTATTTGGCGTTGTCTGTGGGATTAGGTCAGCAAATTATCTTGAGCGATGATGTCTACTTGAATGATGAATCTCTCAACTTTGGTCAACTTTTGAAAGTATTTTTAAAAGCCTCTAGAGTACTTGTTGTCCGTGATTATTTAAATGTAAATGGGTTTATCTTTTAATTTAGTATTTACTTCTTGTGTATTAGTCCTCGGATATTTGTAGAGCCCGATTAATTGAATATTCTGTATATATAATACATTGTATTTACATCAGATTTGAACAGCACCTAAATAAAATTATACACGTGTGTGTGTGTGTATTTTATATTGCATGTTATATATATATGTGTGTGTACGTATATATATTTTAAAGTAATTTGAATCTGTTCACAATTATTATACATTTCCCGAGCCACTTGGCTAATGATCAAAACGATGCCATCGTTGCGTAATGAGAAGTCAAAACGGAGCTCTCGCGCTCCCTCACTTGCACACACATTCTCTCTCTCTCTCTTTCTCTCGTCGTGGGTGGGCCTGATGCTTCGGCCACTGCAAGGGGAGGAGAGTGGACGGGCGGGCCAAAGCAAGATGTCGCCGGAACCGTCAGTATTTTTAGGGGCTCGTCTCATTATATGCGAGCTTGATGTATACTATACTACTGCCACATTCGCTGGGTCGAGATGTTGTTGGCCGGGCAATTGACATTACTGAGATGGATTCGTTCGTACCCTCGTGGGCAAGATGAGGTGGGCGCAAAGTATTTCGCCTTGGGTAATGTGTTAGAATTAGCTTCTGGTTCGGGTATTGGTGCGGGCGATCAATGTTATTATTGAAATGTACAGTCATTTACATGGAACAAACCCAATATGCGAGCATTTACATGGACTCAAGGCGCTTTGTATGCAAGATTCTACATAGCACAGAAGGCCATATGATGATGATGATGATGATGATTATTATTATTATTATTATTATTATTATTATTATTATTATTATTTAATGAACACCGTATTCTTTGGAAGTTTGAGTTTCAAGTCAGTGGATGCTTGTTCCATAAGTTTCATCTACTGAATAATAATAATAATAATAATAATTATTATTATTATTATTATTATTATTATTATTATTATTATTATTATTATTATTGTTAATGTTCACAAGATGAACCTTATTCATATGGAACAAGCTAACGGAGCCATTGACTTGAAATATTAATTATTATTATTAAAGAATATGTTCACAAGATGATATTCATATGGAACAAGCTAACGGAGCCATTGACTTGAAATTCAAGCTTCTAAAGAATATGGTATTCATTTGAAAGAAGTACGAGTATTTGCGTCTTAACATGCCCAAGAATACCATTTCACAATTTCACAAGGAAATGAAAAACCTTCATATGAGTAAATGACTTGAGGCAACTTTTGTTTGATTTGCGAGTAGAATATTCTAAATACACTGTGTCGAGTTACTCTCAGGCATATATCCCTAGCTTACAATATACCCAAGTTACCGTAGTGATGATTACAGTTTCTTCAGAGGAGTATACTGGCAATACATTGATTGTCGTGGTGTTATAGAAGATTTATGCAAAACTTGAATAATAATGATGATGATGATGAAGAACAAGAAGAAGAAGAAGCAGGAATAATAATAATAATAACAACAACAATAAAGAAGCGGGAATAATAATAATAATAATAATAATAATAATAATAATATGTGACGCAAACTCAATACCCTTTTGTCTAGCACAGGAGCGAACTACCAAACGAAAAGAAAGGGAAAAGGTGGGCTTAACCATGAAGGAAGGAAGCCATAGATCTTCCTTTTAAACGAAGAAAGTTACAAGACTAACCCCGTTTTTCTTAATAAGCTTTAAACTTCTTTTTTTTGCGTAGGTGTATTTACGAAGAAAGGTTATAAGAGCCTATTAAAAAAAAGGCACCAAATTTGTAATCGCGGTGTTAACAGGTGTGTAGTGATTAAATGTGAGAAGAGATGGCTTTAGAGGCGTTACGTACATTATTTCTTGTTGAGGAAGAAGAGACATTTAACCTTGACTAGAATCCCAATGTCGTTTGTTATCTCTTGTGAAATTAATCGAATTTTATGCTCTCTCTCTCTCTCTCTCTCTCTCTCTCTCTCTCTCTCTCTCTCTCTCTCTCTCTCTCTCTCTCATTTGAAGGGTTGATCTCGAGCGTATTATCTTTTATATCCTTTTGATGCATAGTACTCGTGTTATCTTGGATATATATCAACCCGAGCGCATGTTTCACATTTCTCGCAAGCGTCGTAATGCCAAGGATATGATATCTTTTCGTAAGCATGTTCTTGCATTATCTGAGAAAGACGCAATCTCAAGCCTATTTTTAATCTCTGAGTCATTTGATGCCAAGCGTGGTCTCCCTGACAGTGACTTGAGCGTTAAACCCAAAGTATCCAAGAAGTATTTTATTATTTCGTAATCGGTTGAATGCAAGATAGTTTAGATTTTTTAAACAATTGCCCCAGTTTATAATACACTCAGTCAACAAAGGCTCCAAATTTATATGATTTATAAAGTTTGCTGTATCAGTGTGTCAGTAAATGGATCGAATATGTCGAGGAAGAAATGGGAAATATTAATGAGTAGATGAAAAATGTTCAGTAATAAATAGAATAAACTTAGGAAAGCATTGAAAAACATTTAGTGAAAGGAGGATTTTGTATGGCGAAATGTGGTTGCCTCCTTGATGTATTTGTAAAAGAAAGGCAGCGGATCGACCTCTTAATCAGTGTCCAAACTTCATTCTGGTTCAGTATTCAATATTTTTTATTTAAAAATTTTAGTTACCCTTTCATTTTCACTTTTCCCAGCGGCTGCTCTTTATCGTTATTTTCGTGTGCAACATATTTCTTTACCGTATTTATTTTTTTCATATTTCGATTTTGGCAATTTTAGTGGAATTGTTTATATCAAATTAAGGATTTTTTAATTTTGGAATTTTTACCAGCGGCTGATCTTTAGCGTTATTTTCCTTTATAACCAATTTCTTTGCCTTTTTGAGATTTTTCAATATTGGGAGTTAATTCAGCGAAGTTGTTTTTATCAAATCAATAGTTTTTTTTTTTTTATCTGTCTCTTAGGAGTCGGTGCACACAAGCAATATTGATCATTGTACGGTGTTTGAAATTTCACTTTTTAAGATTGTAGACTCGTGTGACTTAATCCAACCTTCATTATCGCAAGAGCTCAGAATTTTAAATGGAGGCTTATCATCATCATCACCTCGAGGTCATAACAGACGCCGCACGGTCATATCACTTTCCAGTCGCGTGCTAAGTAGCACTTTGCATGCTCGCATCGGCCTCCATAAAAATGATAATTAACGTCGCCTGGGTAGGATGCACATCCTCCGATGTGTACGCCATTGCTCCCAGTCTGTACCCAGGAGCAATGCGGTGATTAGGTGAATTATATTTTTACACTGAGAACTATGTTATTTTCACTGAGAGACGAAAGATGTTGGACAACGTCAGTGTGTCGATTTTTAAAAGCGGGGAATTTCGTCGTCTGAAATGAAACTTAAGATATTCGTGCGTTGCCATTTATACTCTGTGTTTTGTTTGGGTGTTTTGTGTGCCCTGTGATGACACGCACTAGCCAGTTGCCAGTGCGTCTCTTTATTTAGGTGGAATACCTGGAGAGGATTGTGGAATTTTAATTACGCGATTTGGATTGAAGGGGGTTAAATAATTAATAATAAAGGGAAGAACTCTTGATGTGAGACGATGATTGAGTGAAATCTCTCTCTCTCTCTATCTCTCTCTCTCTCTCTCTCTCTCTCTCTCTCTCTCTCTCTCTCTCTCTCTCTCTCTCTCTATCTCAATGTATATATAATATATATATATATATATATATATATATATATATATATATATATATATATATATATATATATATTATATATATATATATATCAATATATATATATATATATATATATATATATATATATATATATATATATATATATATATATATGAATGCGTGTATGTAATAAGCTTTAAACTCTTAGTAAAAAGTAAAAAGTGACATTTTCGTGCTGTTATAAATTGTGTATTTTCTAGCTTGGTTACCTGGAATTCCGTTACCAACGTTAATTTCTCTCTCTCTCTCTCTCTCTCTCTCTCTCTCTCTCTCTCTCTCTCTCTCTCTCTCTCTCTCTCTCTCTCTCTCTCTCTCTCTTCAGGGATTGTATATCCGTGAAGATAATCCCTTGTTAGGCAACCAGAAATATGGTAAAGAAAGCGCTCGGGATCTTGTCTTCGTCGAGCGAAGGAAAAAGTGATTTTATTGAAATTTTTTCTCTCCCTCTCCGAAATTCGTTGGTGAAAGAGAACGGTCCTCCTCCTCCTCCTCCTCCTCCTCCTCCTCCTCCTCCTCCTCCTCCTCCTCCTCCTCTTGAGAGTCTGGTCACGTAACGGCTTCACTAACTCCTTCCCTTGAACATGGATGCTTTTGAGAGAGAGAGAGAGAGAGAGGAGGGCGGGTGTTAGTTTCTATAAAGAATATAGTTTCAGTTTGTACATACATTTACAGCCATGCTCTGTTGCGTTAGGATGGCCGTAATAGATTCCACTCGTGAATCTGACTTTGTCTATTTTTATCATTTCAGACGTGGATTTGCCATGTAATATTTTTTTTTTGTTTTCAGAGTTTAGAGTTTAAATGAATGTACATGATTAAATGAATGTACATGATATATATATATATATATATATATATATATATATATATATATATATATATATATACTGTAAACATGCTGGAAGATTGGGGCATCTGGAACGCCGAAGATTTACCAGGAATATCGTAACATCTTATAAATTTATTTGGCCAAATTTTCAAGACCATATCTCATCATCAGGGCTGTAAAATACAAAGAATAAGAATTAAGAATCGACTCAGTTAAAAAACTTACAAAAGCCTAAAGCATGGAACTTAAACTAAAACAAACACTAAAACATTAAAACATACTAAAAGACTTAATATTTAAAAAGTAGATAAAAAAAATAATAAAATAAAAATATATATGTATATGTATAGAATATCAGAACGTTTAGTACCTAACCGTATGGGAGCTAAGAACTGAGGTCTGGCTGTTTAGGGAAGGAACAAGCTGCTTAATAGTTAAAGATTCCAGGATGCAGAGGGAGTGGTCGTTGGGTGCTTGGGCAACAATATTAAAATCATCATAAGAAAACGATGTCTTGCATTTTTTTTTTTACAGTGATCTCTTATGTTAGAAAATTCTTTTGTTTTTAATTGACATCAGTTTTTTAACTGAGTCGATTCTTAATTCTTATTCTTTGTATTTTACAGCCCCGATGATGAGACATGGTCTCGAAAATTTGGCCAAATAAATTTATAAGATGTTGCGATGGCTGTTTGCTGTTCTGTTCCTGGTGTGTGTATATATATATATATATATATATATATATATATATATATATATATATATATATATATATATATAATATTTCTGAGTTAATTTATATATATATATATATATTATATATATATATAGTTATATTTATATATATATATTTTATATATATATATATATAATGTGTGTGTGTGTGTATAAATTATGAAACGTTTGTTAGCCTTTAATGCCCCACTCCTTGCTTCCTCCCTTCCCCTCCTCCCCTCCATTCACCAAGGAAAATAAGTCTTCAGCCAAAATGTGGACGAGTTTTCAGCCTCCGACGTCGGACGTAATCAGACTTGCAAATCCCGACCAACTTTGACGCGTTAGGAGCGAAGTTGTCAAGTCAATATAGGTGTGAGAGAGAGAGAGAGAGAGAGAGAGAGAGAGAGAGAGAGAGAGAGAGAGAGAGAGAATATATAAATTATATGTGTCTGATGGTATTAGGTGACGCTCTTATCTTTCCGGTATTGCATTACCGTCAGTCCTTTTATCATAAGTGGGAGTAAAAGTTATAGATTTTTAGAAATGCATAACAAGGAAAGATTGATAAAAATTAATTGGATTGAAATACAGTATCACAAGGAAAGGATTAAGAGTTGCTTAGTGCATTAAGGGTATGTTGCGAGTAATTAATTACAAATATGTGAAAAATTTGAGTGGGCACGCCTTTCATACATAAGGGCAGTCGGATCTGTGAAAATAAGTTGAAGTATAACTCCTACTACTACTACTAAGAAGAATAATAATTATAATTATAACAGTGATGATGATGTACGCTCGGCATACCCGAAAATAGTCTTAAATATAGAAATACTATAAGCTATTGCTATCTTTCCTAGGTAAAATAGTGGGCCAGTTCTCTAATGGGATAAGAAAAACCATCAATTTTGACCCTTTGCGTGTTAGGAACAGATAAACCCTCAATCTTTTACCATCGCTACCGCAAGTGATAGAGAAATGTGGGTCATTAAGGAGTTTCCTTTTTATTTCGAATTTTAGGTGATTTCGCGGTTATTCCTTGTTTAGAGGCACGTGAAACTATATACATTATGAATCATATTGTAGTTTATGAAACGAATGTTCGGAGTACCATTATTGACATTATATTTTACTTAATTTTCACAGCAAAAAGACACATATGTGAATATTGTATGACAATTTATTTGGTTTTAGATTAACTTCAGTTCTACAGCAAAAAAATACACATTGTAATGTTTCGGTTTTGATAAGCCAATTTAAATTTTTCTTAGATGTTAACTGGGGTTATGTAAAGGATTAACGTAATTACAAACGTATGGTTGTTCTATTTTTATTTTTTTTTACTTAATTTTTTGTCAGTTAAGACATCTCACTTTGTAGGCTGGGCTTTACGTAACGTTTTCCCAGTTAAAACGAAAGATGCTAGAAACGTTAGCTGACGATATCAGGAAAAAATTGCACTAATGTAATTCGGACATAAACCCTCCTTGGTAATCACCGCTTATTTTTAGGAACACTTCTTCGTCAGCGTGGATGAAAGTAATTGATAAACACATCATGATTTTGCAAGCTTGTGTCCTGTTTCCCTATCACAGTGAACTTTCTTGTTCGAATACAAACACGTATGCCGTATGTATGTGTACAGATCCCAGTTGTATTTATATTACACATATACGTGCTTTAATGTATGTGTACAGATCCCACTTGTATTTATATTACACATATACGTGCTTTGTAAGCGTCTGTAAATGTGATATTAGATTATACTCACACACACACACATATGTGTGTGTGTGTTTGTTGTATGAATTATCAGTTACATCCACCTCACACGGAAAGTGTGGCGAAGTAAAGTAATTAACTTCATAAAACGAGAGAGAGAGAGAGAGAGAGAGAGAGAGAGAGAGAGAGAGAGAGAGAGAGAGAGAGAGAGAGAGAGAGAGAGAGAGCCTGCTGGAGGGCTTTGAAATGCGCAACCTCGTTGCACTACTCAATTGGGTTAAGGCAGCAAATTTTGGTGGGAGCCTTCCTGGCCCCTTGGGAAGGATATCTACCCCACCCCCACCCCTGTTCCCCCTTAAACCCTCCCCATCCTAGCAGGCGTCTTCCTCCTCCCTTTCCCATCCCTCCGTGACCCACTAAATGAAGTTGAGGGTGAAAAATTTTATGACAATGGCTGGTAATTTGTTTAACTTTTTCAGGCTCCGCACGGTTCCGGCAGTAATAACTGTGGCTGTGTGTGTGTGTCGGTGTCTGTGTCTGTTTATCTGTGTATCTGTTTGTGTGTGGAGTTCAATGATTAGGTTATACGCACACATACTTATATATATATTTTTGTGTGCCGGAATTCAATGATTAGGTTATAATCATACACATATATGTTAGTTAGTTTGTTGGAATTCAATGATTAGGGTATGTGCCTACACATATGGTTGTTTACTTGGTGAAATTAAATGATTAGGTTACACATACATACTTTTAATTGTTTGTTTGACCTCTAGAGGGGGCCGTAACATTCTTCCTCGCTCTGGCCTCAGAGAACGTTGGTAGAATGTCTGGGTCACAGCTGGACGACCCGTGTTCGAATCTCGAACCGGACGAGGAGGGACGAATTGGCACGTTCCATTAGGTCCAAAATATGTCTATGTTGATCTTAACAGTAATAAAAAAAAAAGTACTAGACGTGTGTGTTCATTGCTCCATCAAAATGTACTCCGTCAAAACAGGAGGGCCTCGACGAGATAAGGGTGAAACCTCCAAGAGATCTCTCTCTCTCTCTCTCTCTCTCTCTCTCTCTCTCTCTCTCTCTCTCTCTCTCTGAGACTATGTTGCTGTGGATGATAGTGGGGCTATTAAGAAAATTTTGTTTATGCATTTTATTCCATTGTCTGCTGTGAAACACTAACGTAATTGGAATTTTCTTCAAATCTTGGCATCTTGCCATTCAAGTTTTGAAATAGGTCGTAAATAATCTTTTATGAGGCCACTGAGATTGACTAGAAATTGGCCTAGTTACGACGTTTGTTTGGGAAGATCGTTTCACGCTACCACTCTTGATTTGTTGGAGAAACATTATCCGAACATTCCCCGTCCATTTTAGTGTTGGCCTAGGAATGCGAGGGGCGTTTAATTAAGTGTCGAGATTAATATCGTGTGAACCATCTGCACAGGCTTACTACTACTATGCTGCCACTACTACTGCTGCTGCTGCTGCAAAAATTTCACAGCCTTATTGGGGCGAGGGTTGAGGAAAGTTTAGGAGACAGGGTATTGGTCCTGAATGGATTGGGACTAATAATTTTGGCTGTAGTCATAAAGAAAAAGTAATCTTTTTCCGCCACAGGTGGATGTATAGGATCAACCTCTCCTTTGTACGTAGGTTTATGGCCAAAGTTATGTTGTAAGTTGTCTTCAAAGGAGAGGCTTAAAAACACAGCTCTCATATTTTGGTCGAAATAAATAGTTTTAAAATGTTTTTGTCGTCCATAGCAAATACATTAGTCAAAACACTTATTGGGCATACATTTTACATAATTTAAATGCTTGGGTCAGAAGATGCTTTTTGAGTGATTTATATACCCAGTTACAGTAATACAAATATTTGGGCCAAAATATACATTATGAGAAATACGTATAAATATCTTGGCCAAAATATACATAATTACTTAAACAAATACTTTTGTCTAATAATACTTTTTAAGTAATGTAAAAACCTGATTCAAAACATAGTTGTAGAGTTTACGACTCAACGCGATCGACTAACATGAAATTAAATTATTCCTTCGTAACAGGTGTTCTCGAGTTTAAAGAATACTCACCCCTAATTGTCCCTCTCCTCGCCTGGTTCGGGGATCGAATACGGGTTCCAGGGTTGAGCCGAAGTGCTACCAATTGCGGAGAGAGAGAGAGAGAGAGAGAATTTAGTAAAAATAGCTGAAAATAAAGCAAAAGCATTATATATATATATATATATATATATATATATATATATATATATATATATATATATATATATATATATATATATATATGTATATATGTATAATATATGTATAATTTGTCGTTTAGAAGTACCAGACGTTAGGGAGTTTGAGCATTGTGCTTTAAAAGAGAGAGAGCGAGAGAGAGTAGGTTGAGCAGAATTTTCATGAAAATCAAGCGAAATCGAGAACATAGACATATTTAAACCGTAGTTTAGCAGAAACGCAATGATATTTGAGCCTTGTGCTATAAAAGTAGTATGACATCCTTCGTTGTTCTTTGAGTTTTCTCAAGTCACCCGATGCGTAATGATTGCTACGGGATTCTTCCCGGCAACCAAGATCATTGACAAAGTGCAGTACAATGACGCACATTTCCCAGTTTTTTTTTTTTTTTTTTTTTTTTTTGTGTGTGTGTGTGTGTGTGTGTGTGTGTGTGTGTGTGATAATTTTAGAATTTTTGCACAACGAAAATTCCTGGGTTTTTAGTTTGTTGTTTATAAGCAAAAACATGCCATGACCTTTGTCTTCTCATTACTTCATGTTTGTTCTGTTACTTGCCACAGTCAGAATTTTTTCACATTAAGAATTCTGTCACTGGGTATATCACCCTACGATATATTTTTTCAATGGCCGTTTCCACATTAACTGATATGTCTTCGTACGCCATATATATATATGTATATATATATATATATATATATATATATATATATATATATACATACATACATACATACATACATACAGTATATATATATATATATATATATATATATATATATATATATATATATATATATATATATATATATATATATATATATATATATATATATATATATATATATATACACACACACACACACACACACACACACACACACACACACACACACACACACACACACACACACACACACATCCCAGGGCCAAACCAAAAGGCTACAATGACTAGCAAGTTACAATGCTATTTCAGCTCACACCATTAAAATCAATACGGCGTCCACGCCACCTTGCGTTGCGGCATATCCGACCACTCCAGAGTAATAGCTGGTGAACTTTTAAGCCTCTGAATTAGTGAAAAGTATTCCTTTTGGATGGTGTTTGTCCTTTAAAGGCCAAGGCTTCTCCGGAAGAATCGGCCCGTAGCAACAGTTGCCTCTGATGTTGAGGTTAGACGTAGTGTCGCTATTTTATCCTATTTTTTGTTGCTCCTCTTTCGTAATGCGGACACATTCCTGTGTGGTGGGACAAGTCTAAAAACCGTAGAATTGGGTGGCAGATACACACACAAATTAGCGAGAAACTTGCAAAGATGGTGTAGAAATAAAACTGGAAAAATTGCTAAACTAGACAAAAATTGTAACAAATAAAGGACACTTTAAACAGCTGAGACCATAAATCGTTGGCGCATGAATGCTCTTTACCACTATTGGGACTTGCAACATACCATAGGAATCAGACACTGTAGTCTCTTGAAATCCTATTGGCTTTTCTGATAATATAAAGTTATCTTGCTTCCCCTTTCTAGGGCAATTGGGTTTTGTTTCTGATACCGATAGTATGCTAATTAAGTTTACCCCGGTGATGGATCGTATTTTAGATGGTTATATTTGATTGACAGTTTACATCCTAGGGAATTATGTCTTCAACATCGTTATTGAATAGAGACCTGCTAGCTGCAGTTAACAGGGATGATTGGTCTTTGGAAATAATAATAATGATAATAATAATAATAGTAATAATGATAATAATAATAATAACAACCCCATCATAGCATTCACTTTAAAATCCACTGGCGATTTATGTCATTTTAGGTTTAAAATACATTAGACATTGGCGTACCGCAAACTCTTATACGTGCTTCGTTACTCGTGCAAGGAACTGTTTGCCAAAACATCTCTACCTGTCCATCAAAGTAAGGAAGTTTCCATGTAACACACATATATATTATATATATATATATATATATATTATATATATATATATCATATACACAAGTATATATATATTTTACTGTTTAAACTGGATTGTAATTATCAGGTTGCCTAAAACTCTCTCTCTCTCTCTCTCTCTCTCTCTCTCTCTCTCTCTCTCTCTCTCTCTCTCTCTCTCTCTCTGTCCTTCGAGCTCACACGAATGATAATAACAAACCAGCGGATCGCATTCTTCAGCAGGCTGTCTTGCCGCATGTTCCACGGCTAATTTTAGGTGGGCATATAAATGTTGAATTACCTGGGGAAGAAGAGGGTGTCTCGTTTGGGGGTCTCAGGCAACGATCAGCATATGATCAACAGCCCCGAGAGGTGGTGGCCCCAAAAAAAAATGTGAGGGGCTTTGGCCCTGTGTTTTGGGTATTCGTTATAATATATATTTTGTGGTCATGTATATATTTGGACTATGTTTTGTTTATATATATATATATATATATATATATATATATATATATATATATATATATATATATATATATATATACAATATAGGTATATATATATATATATATATATATATATATATATATATATATATATATATATATATATATATATATATATATTATACATATTTACGAGTATATATATTTAAATAGTGTATATGTTCTTTCGTTCCTTGATCATTCCGTGCACCAAATTAAATACGCAATTTACAAATATTGAGCATGGAAAAGTTTTTGCATTTCGTAAAAAAAAAGATTGATAAATATTAATTTATTTTTTTTCTCCCTTTCAGCCAACCAAATTGAACGTATACAAGAATGACGCAGAGAGTTGGGACTTCACCAATCCTAACGTCGGTGAGTAATAATTTAAAAATAAAAATTCTCCATCAATTAAAAGATTCTGAATCTCAAAATGTCAGTGTTTGCCATGTATACAATCGCTGCCTTGCCTGAAATCGATTTATTTTTTTTGGTTTTCATTATTCCTCATATTTCACCTTCTGTCACGTTCCGTAATTTTTATTTTATTACTCTTAAATTACCGTCTTATTTACTCTTTTTTTTTAATGACTGTATTTGTATTATGCCAGCACGTTGCCTCCAAATGCCCCAGTTGCATGGTTGTTACATCCATTTTCCATCTTTTTGTTTTTACTTCTTACGCTTTTCTCTGGATTTTTTTTTTTTTTTTAATCTAAACGAATGCAAGGCCAGACTATTATGAATAGAATGGCAAGGCAGGTCGATTGGTCCAGGTAGATACTGCCCGTGAGATGTATTAGATATTTATCCCTTTATTTATTTGTTTTCTAGAAAGCTGTCATTTGGAATCTGAATTCCATAATGAAAATTTACAGTTTATTTTTAATAATGAAAAGTGTCTATGAGCAATTCATTATTATAGAAATACGATTTGAATAAATGTCCTGATATTTGAAATAACCTGTTGGGTTATGGTCATTAGGAAGATGATAATTAGTTCAAAATGGAGAAAGTTTTTATGTAATGTTAATTTATATTATGAAAAAGCCATTTGCATTTTATCCATAACGAAGTTAATGTTTTTGCCATTATAGAAAAGACGAATTTCAAGTTATACAGAGGTTATATTTTTGTCACCTTTAAAAATACGAGTAAAGTTCCATAGCGAAGTTGATATTTTATGATAATTAAGAGTTCGTGTTTAAGTTTTTCCGAATTTAGTTTATTAACATTAAAAATCCGAGTGGAATGCTGTTCTTATACAGGAAAATATTATGTAAAATTATAGTGCAATTAGTCTTTGTATAAAGTAATGTAACATTAAAGTTGTTAGAATTGTCAAAAATACGAACTAAAACGTCTGTACCGAAAAAGGAAATTCAGTGCTGTGAAGAATACTTGCTGTATCAGATGTAAAATCAATTTTGATTGATAAGAGTAGCGTGGTCTTAGTGTGAGGCGAGTGTTCTGCTGATGTCAGCAATTTTAAGAAAGCTTTGTCGAGGGGCACTCGGTTGGAAGGAGATGGCTCCCCCCATTACAGAGAAAATGTAATGTAACTCTTGAAACCTTCACTACTCCACCATTGATGGCTATGTATATAATCTCCACCACCCACGTTATATACTCCAAATTACTGACAGTCGTCATGCCTACTCAGTCACCAAACCAATCACATTTGCCAGAACCACTCATGTTCAACACCCAGTCACCAACGCCAGTAATGTTCACTAGATCAGCACAAATACTGTGAAACTGTTCTATTCGCCAGTCCACTCAACATCATCAGATTATTGATTAATCAGTTAGCAAATGACAAACATGACCAAATGTGACATTTCACAAATTCGCCCACAGTGACTAGACTCCTTGACAATCGCCATACCACCAGTCATGTTTACCAGTCCCCACAAAAAAATCACCAATCACATTACAGTCACCAGACCGCCCCTGTACTCCATCTATCCAATTAACCCGAGAAAACACACACACACACACACACACACACACACACACACACACACACACACACACGTACCTTCTCCAATGACAAACATGCGACCAATGATGCCAGGAACAGCAGCCACCTATATCCTGCAGAACTACCGTCACATCACCCCTGTCCCAAAACATCACTCTCTCATCGCATCATTTCTCCTGTCATCCGTCTTTCCTTCCCTCCCCTCCCCTCCCCTCCCCTTCCTCCCCCCCCCCTTTGCTGCCGTGAGCTACTTGTGACCTCATCCGAGTGACTCACCCCTACCAGAATTTCATCCATGCACTGCAGACATCTAACTCGGCTCCCACTGTCATATCTAGCTTCTTCCCCTCCCCCCTCTCCCTCTCCCTCTACTTACCTTTACCTGTACTTCTTGATGTTTGCAGCAATGCGAAAGCAATGCCTTGAAATTGCTCTTTAGAGTAGAGAGGGAGAGAGAGCGAGAGCAATGCTTTGGTAGAGGACTTGATTAGCCTTGCTTTGTATAGAGTAGTATTAATTCTTCGCACATTGTATTGACGATTTAGCTCTCTCTCTCTCTCTCTCTCTCTCTCTCTCTCTCTCTCTCTCTCTCTCTCTCTCTCTCTCTCTCTCATTAACTGTCATGCTCCTTCCTTTCCAAGACTGACTGGTGTGTCATCACTGTTGCAGAACCATATTTTGATGAAACATGAATCAGAACCCATTACCGAAGAGGAAGGGAAAAAAGCTCTGGAAAGATTTTGACCCGATCCTCATTGCAGGTATTACAATGGTCCCACCTATAGACTCTGCTACAGCCTTTTCCCTCTTTTTATGAGCTTTTTTTTTTTTTTTTTTTTTGGATGCCATTTTATATCAATTTGTGTATATAGATATACGCACATGCGCGCAGCATTGACATCCATACATATGCATTTGCATGGCTATGTATGTATGTATGTGGTGTGTGATGCATGTATGTGTATATGTATGTATATATACTTGTCAGCAACTTAAATCCACCACTTGTATCTCGTCTTAACAGAACTCAACGCCTCACAACATAGGACAAATGGTCGTCATAATTACCCATAAAATTTATATATATATATATATATTTAAATTACTCCACTGTGTACTATCATTTTTACTGTTTACACTGGTTTTTTAAAGTACATTTATTTTTGTTTGTTTTAAGGATGGGCTGGGACTGGTTTTTTAATGTATGTTATATATAATCTGTGAATGAAGAGAATGTGTGTGCTAAATTTGTAGTTTATGTGGAAGAATGAAGAATGCGTTAGTCTGTGAACAATTTACAAGATATTTTTTCATAGGGGTTTGATTTTTTTTCACATTTATATATGTTGAACCCTTTCCCAAAAAATTTCATACTCATCTATGAAGACCGGTTTCTTTTTGGTCTCGAGCACTTTTGAAGATTTTCAGTGGTACACTTATATAACATTTTATTTACAGGAAAACACTCGGGTTTTTTTGTTTAGCTTTTTATCTGGATTTTTGGATCATCTTGCTGTCTCGAAAATGTCGCTCTTAGGTGGCAATGTTCTTTTGTTCAAGATTGTTCCTTGACTGTTGGTACTTTGTGGGGCAGGTTTATTTTGCAAGACTTGTTTCAAGTTAACTGGGGTATTTGCTTTTTTTTTTTTTTTTTTTTTTTTTTTTTTTTTGACATTCTTGTTGGTCCGAAATCTGATTTATATCAGTTGCTAATTGTCAATTTGAAAAGCACAGAAAAAATAACACTTGGGAGAATACGACAATAACAGTTTTATGCTTGAGTACCTAAGAAATATTTTGACTTTCTATAGCACAGGGTTTAGCAAAGTTATGGTTGGTTATCCAGGTCCTGGTTCTTAATTTTGGTGGGTGCTATGCTCGTGAGTATGCCTGTGACTGGTTTGCATGACTTGATAGTTTCTGCGTTCACCATTTAAATGGATGACTTGCAGAAAAAGCATCGGTAGAAAAAGCATCGGTTAATTGGTCCAGATGCTTTGTTTTTATTCCAGATAGTTTGGGTTCCTTGTTTCAGTTGTGTGTTTCTGTCGAAAATGGGCGTTTTTGTGTTTACCTTGAGATTTCTTTCCAAATGTGTGTTTCATTTATTTCCAAATGGATGTATATTTGTATGATTGTTCTGAAGTTGATGGTTGAAGAGGCTTGAGGTGATGTTATGTTATAGGAGGTTTTAGGTTGATGTTTGATGTTTTGGGGGGTTGGGAAGGGTGGAGGGAGGTGCTAGAGGGGTATGATGGAGGGTGTTCATGCTGAATGGTCGATTGTCTCTGATATCTCTTTTTGTAGCCTGCACAACACACTCATTGGCCACATTTGGCTCTTGGTTGCATGATCAAACAATAACTCACTTGGCCAGCCCCTCCCGACCAACCACAAGAGCCACATCAGAAGACTCCTACTACTACTACTACTACTAGCCTACTACTACTACTACTACTACTACTACTACTACTACTAGCCTACTACTACTACTACTACTAGTACTGAACTCATACTACAGACAGCCGAGCCTCCTGCCTGATAACTGCTGCCTCTCAATGTCAGCCACGGTTGTTATTGTTGTCATGTGTTGGGCCCTTTTCAATAGTAGTAGAAGAAAGAAGGGCCTGCCGCCTATAGCCATGTGTGCCAATGTGTGTTCTGTGTGCAGGAAAAGAGAGAGACAGAGAGAGAGAGAGAGACAGAGACAAGTGACAGGACACGGCGACTGCTCAGCACGAACACTCCTCTTCTGGGCGTCCACCGCCCCCCCCTACCCCTGCCGCCCACTCACGCCCGCCAGGGTTGCTCGGTTGACGTCTCTGTGGCACTGTGGGTGTGGTATTGTGTTGGGGTTTAAGGGGGTCGTGACCCAGCGCAATCGAGCAGGTCAGCAGAGGTCGGTGGTGCTTCAGCCAGTGGACGACGGCCTTGCGTTGGGTCAGCATGTTCAACTTCTGCAACTCAGGGTAATGTATATGATCCAGTGCTTGTATTGCAGGGCTCCTTTTATCCCAGTTGTTTTGAGTAATGACCTTTTTTTGTTTCCAACTGAAGTCGATAGTAAGTCGAATCATTAATCCTCGTATGCAGATAAAATGGTTTTTTATGTGTGTGCAAATGGAAAACTCTTGAGTTTTGAATATTGTAGTTGGAGAGAATGTAAGGTTGGCAGTGTTTGGTATATGTCATCTGGAAATGTGAACGTGTTGACTGCATATATTTGTAGCCATTAATAATGTCGTAGTTATATAAAAATTTCGTAATATGTAAGATTATAAGATATGTTTCCTGCATTAATAATAATTGTTGCTATAAGGTTGAAATACCCGGCTCTCTTTCAACAGCTAACTTTTAAGGACATTGTACACAAAATGTACAATTTAGTTGAATCTTTTATATTGTTCCATCACAAGATGGAAACGTGATTCACCTAACATTTAACCGGACGGCTTTCGTATCCCACTGTAGCCAGAAGGCCTCCACTTCGAAACGCAAGATGTTGCAGGAATATGTCTGTCCCTCCCTGCTCCCCATTCAGATCCTATCCCCCTCACAAAGTATATTTTCTAAGCCCTGACGCACGTCTTTTGAATCCTTCCTCCCCCATTTTTTGCAAGCGTGGGAGGAGGGAGGAAGTAGGTCACCCCGAGATGGTAAGCAACGCTTGGCCGGGTAGTAACACGCGATCATTGCTGTCAGCGCACAGCAAGGATCTTCTTCTTAATACAGTCGGGCTTAATACCGAGAGCCTGTATACGGTGAGGTCAGATAGGAATTCATTCTCTCTCTCTCTCTCTCTCTCTCTCTCTCTCTCTCTCTCTCTCAAATTTTATATGGAGGAGAAGACGTGAACACTTGGTTATTTATATTTCTCTCAGATTTTGTATCGAGAAGATGCAGTTATATCTCTCAAGTTTTACATGGAGAAAATTGTAGTTTGTTCTCTCTCTCTCTCTCTCTCTCTCTCTCTCTCTCTCTCTCTCTCTCTCTCTCTCTCTCTCTCTCTCTCTCTTCCCTTTTTCTCCGTGTTCCAAAGGAGGCTTAGGAAACGCTTGGCACTTGAGATGTGGACGAGGGCCCTTTAGAATTTATGAAGAGGAAGGCGGTTGTTAGGGTTAACTGGGGAAGGGGTCATCCTTGGGAGATAGAGTAAGACATCCCCCTCCCCTCCTACAAACTCCCCCTCCCCTCCAGGATCTTCTGAAAGGGGGAAGGGGAGAGGAGGGGAGGATGAGGAGTTGCCTTTTTGGAGTGTTGTTTGAGGCGAATATTGCACCGGGCATTCATAATGCGGTTACAGAGTTGGGTCCAGGGAATTTTTTATTTTTTATTTTTTTTTATCCTGTTCTTTAGCCTTTAGTGTATTAAGAAAATCATTTTCATTCGTTTACACAAATTAATATATATATATATATATATATATATATATATATATATATATATATATATATATATATATATATATATATATATATATACACACACACACACACACACACACACACACACACACACACACACACACACACACACACACACACACACACACAGTATATACGTGACACAAGTACCAAAATAAATAAGACATTATGGGCTGGGGAGTAGGTCTTGAAATCCTTTCTTGTCATTGTGAATCTCTCTCCCTCTCTCTCAGGTTTTATATGAAGAAGATGCAGCTCTCTCTCTCTCTCTCTCTCTCTCTCTCTCTCTCTCTCTCTCTCTCTCTCTCTCTCTCTCTCTCTCTCTCTCCCCGAAAAGGTCCACGAATTTCACGGCTTAGGCGAGGTTCCGTAGCCTCAGTGGCAAGTTTTAGTCTTAAAGAATAGGTCTCCATAAATATAAATCTTGGGGAAGAACGACGGTAAGGGAAGGGAAGAGGGGGGAAGGGTGACTGACTGTTCGGTTAGTGGTGGTGTTGGTGTTGGGGATTGGGGGTTTGTGTGTGTGTTGGGGGGAGGGGAGCGGGGCTAAGGGAAGGATTGGTGCGAGACACGACCCCAAGGATTTAGAAGGAGATTGAGGATTCGATTCGCTGCTTGACAACGATGTCCTTTTTGGGGGCCTAATGTCCTTCGGGATATTTCGATGTCCTCGATTGCATTCTCATCCTTTTGTGGCGTGTTGCCCGAGGATGGTGTTCTATTTTTGTGTTAAAAGATATGAGTGAAGTTTTGTATCTCTGTTTCTGACGTTAAAGGGAAAATGTGGACGTTAAAACCTCAGTAACGTGAAATAAATGTCTAGCCGCCCATTTTGTGGTCCAGATTTTCTATGTCCGTCTGTATAGTTAAGTTTTTAATTTGAATTTTATATTGCTTATCTGAACATTTTTTTTTCGTACAACAATACATGTAGGTAATTTGATGCATTTTGAAACTCGCAAATGAGAAGTGCAATGAGTATTGTGTTAGCCACATATTCGCCGAATTCTACATTGAAACCAATCTCTCTCTCTCTCTCTCTCTCTCTCTCTCTCTCTCTCTCTCTCTCTCTCTCTCTCTCTCTCTCTCTCTCTCTCCTTAAAATTATGAAACAAACGCTGGAAGACGTTCTCCCTGATGGATCACTGCTAATATCTAGATATTTGTAACCCTGTTTTGAATTCATTAATCAGGCCGCCGTCTTCCATCCTCTTACAAGTCCCCCATTTTAGAGGGCACTCCCACTACAGTCCCCCCGGCCAACCCCTCCGTAAGATAGTATCGCCTATTGATTTGTCAGACACGGTAGGGAGAAGTGGTAGACGCGAGATTTTAAGACCTGAACGCGAAAGGTTTAGTTTCCCAGCAGCTAAGAATACTCCACTCACTAGCTTGTGGTGGGAGGTTACCGTTGAGAGGTTCATGGTGTCTTTAGGTTTTTAAGGGTTGGGGGGGAAGGTCAGTGGCCATGGCTGTGATGGGGGGTTGCGTGGGTTGAATTTGTTACGACAAATTCTTTTCCCCCGGACCAAAACCTTTAAAAGATGTGGTGAGATTTAGGATGTGGCTTTCGTGCTGGGATCCTCTTTTCGACGTCGTTACAATGAGTAAAATTATCTGAAAATTGCTATATTATTTTATTCAGGTTTACATTTTATATGCACTCTGCAATTACTCAATATGTTTATTACATCAGAACCGTGCCTGAGATTATAGAATATTTCTTTTCTCTTAAAAATTGGTCTCGGGATGTTAGTTCACGAGGTGGATAATTATGTTTGCAAACATATACAGAAAAAATTGATGCCAGGATATTGTTCTGTGTAATGTAAAAATTTTATGCTATGGTCTAATGAAGTAAGTGAAATACATCGGGTGGAATCCGTAGACTTTTTTTGTCGGTGACTGGGCTCTTCTACGGAGAAGCCAGCGTTGGAGGATGGCTGGGAAAGATAGCGCTTTACGCTACCCGTTTAGTGGACTGTAAAAATGGCCATTGAAACCTGCTTTGTGTTCCCCTCTCTCTCTCTCTCTCTCTCTCTCTCTCTCTCTCTCTCTCTCTCTCTCTCTCTCTCTCTCATATCAGTGGTCGATCCCTGACTAGAACGAGAAGGAAACGATATGGGGTTATTTCCTATAAAGCCAGTATGCTTTATTGGCGTAAGAAGGCATATACCTAGCTGTTAATTGACGGGGGGGGGGTTGCCTGCAACCGGAGTTGGGGATTAAGATTAAAAAAACTGGAATGTTCAGTACGCCGTCCAAATGTATGCAACTATATAATTGCGAAAGGAAAAGCCTTGACGCTTGAAGTGTCTTCCCACCGGGCGCGCACACACACGCACTTACACTATGTATATACATATATATGTATATGTATATATAAACACACACACACCGGAAATTTTTTCATAAAATTACACGTTTCATCCTGATATTAGCAAGTGTTAATTACTACATATAACTCGAGGCATATATAAAAGCGTTTTTACCCACTGCCTCAATCCTCGATCAAGTTACAAGTTGATTTGGCACATGACATTGTTTTCCCGACGTATTGATCACAATTTTCAGCATGGAAATGTGCAGGTTATTGATTTTTAAAATTAACGTGAATTATTGAAGCGTAATTTCATACGGTTATTTGCAACTGTTTGAAGGTTTACATCAATTTTATTGCCTTGTTAACGTGGATATTGTCATAGTGATGTTAATCATTTTACAGCACGCATTAACTGTATTGCCACGGCAGCCATGAATTATAGTGTTGGGTAAATGTATTTATTTTACGAGTTTGTAACCTTTCATCAAATTCTCTGGGTGTTTTTCGTAGTACACACACACACACACACACACACACACACACACACACACACACACACACACACACACACTGCATATGTAATGGTATAGTCTTTTTGGAGAAGAGTAATTGCTGTGTTGAATCGTTCTCTAAAGTGGTTACATGTATAGTTGGTTGACATTATATTTTCGTCAAATTTATTATGGAAATGGGAAAAAAATTATCTGTGAAGCACATTCACTAAAAAGTTTCAAGTGGTTTGGTCAGTTCAGGCATGAAAATCGCCATGCAAACAATTGTTATAATTTTTTTTTTTAATTTGTATAGAATTGTTAGAAGGAATTCTTTTTTATAAGTAACATGAAAATTTATATAATTCAAAATTTTATGAAGTCACCCCTGTAAAAATTAACGTTTCTAAAGTATAAACTGACCACAAGCATTGTATTACCAGACTGGTACAAATTGGATTTATATGTGGAGTAAATGTGACAGCGGAATTTATATCATTTTATGCAAAGAAAAAAGTTTAATCCAAATTGAAAATTTGAGTTAAAAATGCAACGCGGATACAAAGAAATATGCAGTATTTCAAAGCGGCACAATTGCCGGAAACGCGTTGTCTTGCGTAAATTTTAATGGGCAATCGCTGAAAGGCATGGGGCAACTCGGCGTAAAGTGAGCGTTGCTGAACATGGCAGTTTTATTTATATTTTATTTTAGACTGCCTATTTGCATTATGCCACAAATATAACTCTTCTAACCATTGTAAAGCAAGTTCATTTCTTGACAGTTCCATCAGATTATCCAAGTATCTTTATTTTTTTTGTCTTTTATATGAAAATTCTCTCTCTCTCTCTCTCTCTCTCTCTCTCTCTCTCTCTCTCTCTCTCTCTCTCTCTCTCTCTCTCTCTCTCTCTCTGCAAGCAAAATAGTTACCCTGGTGCACAAGAACGCTTGCCAGAAAACTCTACGGGTATTGCAAACACATTTACATTCGTCGCCCAAGAGGATGGACGTAACTTTAGTAATGAACTGCTTAAATCTCTCTCTCTCTCTCTCTCTCTCTCTCTCTCTCTCTCTCTCTCTCTCTCTCTCTCTCTCTCTCTCTCTCTCTCTCTGTTAGTATGGAATATCACGAAACATTCTACAAACAAAGGTGGCTTTACGTCAAATTATATTATCCCCAGTTGCGTTAAAACGAGCAGTAGATTTAAGTTTGATGGATCTGCATGTGAGTTATTCAGAGAGAGAGAGAGAGAGAGGGTTTGTTGATTGATTGGTTTTATATCATACTGGCATTGCTTATGCAAGATCTTCGGCGTCGAGAGAGAGAGAGAGAGATGCGATGTTATAGCTCTCGTGTAACAGGTGAGAATTTGCAGTCGAATTAACACCTAAAGGTGCAAAGTTGTGCAAAAAGAAACGAGTCGCGAATGGTGTGTTGATGGTTGACGTTTTGAGCGGGTATGATTTAACTTGGTGAAGGTGACGAGAATCTGTAGGAAACAGGGAAAGAAAATAAGAATATTCGCGAGAGGAGCACGTTGAGAGTAAATGTGAGGAATGATTGGGTCGAGTGTGTGCGCGTATTTTTATATGGGTACATATATATGTGTATGTATAGGTCTCGAATGAAATTCCCGGCTTGCAAGTAATACTGAAAAACAGTGATTACTTATCTCGCCACTTTGATATACTGTTAGGACGAGGTTAATTGATATTACCTTAAAAAAATATCGTAAAAAAAATCCGAACATATATAACGTAATCTGACATATGAATAGCCTTATGCAACGTGAACATTAAAAAAATAACTTTAACATAGACAAAGGAGATTCAGTTAGAAGCAGCATCTTTTATTTTAATGTTTTCACCGGGGGAAAGCTTAATTTTTTCAAAGGGGGTGGGTGGGCTAGGAGAGGGCACTATACATGGTGATACTTGGTAAGATATACGTAAAATCCCAAGTTTTGTTTATGTTACCGAGACTTCGTATCTTGGGTAAGCTGAAGACTGGTTTTTATAAGTTTCTAAGTGAAGTTCAGTAGATCTCGTATATAGGGTCTCTCTCTCTCTCTCTCTCTCTCTCTCTCTCTCTCTCTCTCTCTCTCTCTCTCTCATGAAATTTCTACCCCACTTGATATCATATATTCTCTCTCTCTCTCTCTCTCTCTCTCTCTCTCTCTCTCTCTCTCTCTCTCTCTCTCTCTCTCTCTCTCTCTCCCCCATGAAATTTCACCCTACCCCACTTGATATACATATATCTCTCTCTCTCTCTCTCTCTCTCTCTCTCTCTCTCTCTCTCTCTCTCTCTCTCTCTCTCTCTCTCTCTCTCTCCACCATGAAATTTCACCCCACCCTCATTGATATACATATATTTCTCTCTCTCTCTCTCTCTCTCTCTCTCTCTCTCTCTCTCTCTCTCTCTCTCTCTCTCTCTCTCTGCTCCTGCCTGCTATTTATGAGTCAAGGTAACGGCCGACGCTCGGGCTGTTGCCTCCACCAGCCTCCCCCTGCCTGTCTCCTGGCCTTCCTTCCATAGGGTCGGAGATCACCTTCTACAGGAAGGGGAGACACGATCTTAAAGGCAGGAGGTGTATTCGTGTGTTTGTTACTGTGTGTTGGGGGGGGGATAGCACCTTTTTGAGGATGGAGAAGGTATATAGTTTGCCTCATCGCATCTCAGATATTGCGCGGAAGCTAACTCATATTGCTTCTTATGGAACTGAATCTCTCTCTCTCTCTCTCTCTCTCTCTCTCTCTCTCTCTCTCTCTCTCTCTCTCTCTCTCTCTCTGTAGACGCGTCTGTCTGCCAGCGCCCCTTTTCCCTTTCCCGATATATTGACAGCGTTATTGTTATAGGATGGGAAGGAATAGGGAGGGGAAATAACCCCCCCTCCCCGTTCTCTCTTTCTTCCCCTCACCCACTCTTCTCAGCTTTCTACATTTTTTTCAGCCTCACCATGCCCGTGGATAACTTTTTTTTTTCTCCTATCTTTGATAAATGATCGGGTAAGATTTCCTGTCCCTGTAGAGATTGCCAGAAAGTTGGTAGGGGCGGTATTAGACATGAGAGTTTATTGCCTTCAGCACGTATATCCTTTTACCTGTTGATGAGAATATGAGAATATCATTCAGGTAATTTTCTCTCTCTCTCTCTCTCTCTCTCTCTCTCTCTCTCTCTCTCTCTCTCTCTCTCTCTCTCTCATATAATGACGGTGTCGTCCGCCCTCACTTTCTTTCTGTTTTATTTTTTATTTTTTTTTACTTTTTTCCGACTTGCGTACACACACACACACACACACACACACACACACACACACACACACACACACACACACACACACACACACACACACACACTGGTAGCTGGCGTTTATCAAAACTTAAGTTTTAACGAGTAGGCCTTTGATCATAATTTTGGATCAGCGAGTGACATCACAATATTGAATTGTTTTCAATGTCAAAAGCGTGTAGTTAGGCATAATACAACAAATGCCGACAAAGTTTATGCATAGAGCTCAACTTTTCATTCATTACATAAGGAATGAATGTGTCAATGAATTGACAACTATATTGTGGTTGTAAATAATAATGATAAGTGGAGAGGATGTTGCAAGTGATTGTGAGATAACCTTGTATATAACGTAGACGAAGCGTAGATAGAGCCTTTATTATTATTATTATTATTATTATATTATTATTATTATTATTATTATTATTATTATTATTATTATGTAACCGGCTATATATACTTTTAATATTTGTATATACTTATGAAGGTTATGCGGACGTGTATGCGCGCCTTTAGAGGATGAATACAATAACTGGTCTCTGATAGAAAAATGTGCTTTTTAGTAAAAGTGTTTTGAAATTTTTTCCAGTAAAAGATCGTGATGTAGTGATGTGGGCAAAATATACTCGAGACATTATCTGAATTTCCCATGAGATAAAATTAATTATGATATATGTTAATGCTCTTCGTATTGAACTTCATGTAAATTTTGCGGCTTATACTGTACGTTTCTTTTTTACATATTCCCCTTAATACTCGTGTTAGCTGTTGTACTTTGTGGCATCTATAGAACTTCCTTGAATTATTCAGAGGTTCTGCCCAATGTAACCTTTACATCTACTATCCTTTCTCCCGCAACTGTTTGTTACAAACTGTCTCTCTCTCTCTCTCTCTCTCTCTCTCTCTCTCTCTCTCTCTCTCTCTCTCTCTCTCTCTCTCTCTCTCTCTCTCTCTCTCTCTCTCTCTCTCTATTTTGTTGGGGAGGAGGTCTTGTAATTTACCGAGAGGCCGCCAAACAAGTTTTTCCCCCAGATGTTCTGCTCCACTTTTTCTCGTTCGGGCAATGGCTAGATTTTTTTTTCTTCTTTTCTAAGAGTTTGGGGGAGTGGAAGAGAGAGCTAGAGCTCCCGGCAGCGTTCGAGAGAGAGAGAGAGAGAGATTATATTTATTCAAAGTTTTTCTTATGGTCTTTATCAGATGCATTAAAAAATCGCCTTTGCTGTCGAAAGTATTTCATATTCAATCAGACAGCTTTCATCAGTTCAGCGCAACTTATCATCCTTAGAAGCTCGTCATTAAGAACCATATTACTGAGAAGGTTCATTAGGGGCAGATGCAAAGAACCTGGTAATTAAGAGGGATGATACTCTCTCTCTCTCTCTCTCTCTCTCTCTCTCTCTCTCTCTCTCTCTCTCTCTCTCTCTCTCTCTCTCTCTCTCTCTCTCTCTCTCTCTCGGGGCGGTCGTTTAGAGATTAAGTGGAAGGTTGTCAACTAAACTGCCTAATTAGGGAAGGTGCGTTGATGATGGCGTGCGCGCCTGCGTGCGTGCATGCGTTTGTGTCATCAACATTGCGTCTATAGTGCAGCGGATGCCACTTTGAGGCCTCTTCCGGGCTGAGAGGACCCAATTGTCCACTCGGTCATAAGGCACAAGAGCCAGTGGTCATCTGTAGGGACTCTGGGTCTTGTGATCTTAGTGGGGTTTGGCTACCTTTTTCATCCACCTCACACTCGGAATCTCGAGGAGTAGGAAATTACAGTTCCGATGTGAAGATGGGAGGTGGGGGTGGGGAATAGCTGAGAGAGAGAAAGGGAGAGAGAGAGTGAGTTAATGACTAAATGAAGTCTGTAGGGTAAATTTAAGTGGTCGGAGTTCTATAACCATTTTTATGAAGAAGGCAGTTAAGGGAGGAAACAGCTGACGAAGAGAAGGTTGAAGTAGAGAGAGAGAGAGAAGATAATTAATGACTAAAAGAAGTCTGTAGGGTAAATTTAAGTGGTCGGAGTTACATAACCATTTTTACGAAGTACGTCAGAAAGTCATAAGGTTGGTTTGTTTTTTATTCTTAATGAAAGACTGCCTTAATCTTTTTATGATTGAAAATGACAGATTGAACTATTAAATAAACATGAAGTGTGGTAAACAGAAAAGGTCTGTTACAAGGTGATTCGAAGTCTCAAGTTGTAGAACCGTATACAACTTTTTTTTTTCTAAGACTCTGTCTTATATTTCACTTAGAACTCTGCCGTGCTCGCCAAATCAAATTTTTTTTTTTTTTTATTCTTGCATGAGTTATTTCTTTCAAGTTAAGCCATTTCATTGGATTGTTATTCCTTTTTATTGGTGGAATTCTGATGCAGTTGACCTCAAGTTTAGTCGCTTCAGTGAAGGGAAGGTTTTGAGAGTTATATAACGGTTTTGGTTCATCTCTTCTGGACATGTTTTTTGTTTAACTTTGATCAAGGGATATTGCATTTCGAAGATTCTTCATTTAGTTTTACGTTGGAAGACTGGGATGATTGTTGTTTTGTGGTGTGCTTTGTTTTCATATTAGATGTATATTCGAATATTTTCAAGTAATATAATTCCTATCCTAACATATATTTTCATTCATCATTAGCGAAGTGGCACTATTGGAGGTTACCGGATTTGAAGTTCTTTTAAAAAAAAAATTGAGGAAACTATTTTTTTGTGTTAATTGAATTTTAGCAGAGAAAAGGGAAAGTTATGCTTTGGTATAAGTAAGAAAATGTGTGCAAGTTTATCATAAGCTTCAGCTCTCTCTCTCTCTCTCTCTCTCTCTCTCTCTCTCTCTCTCATACACACACACACACATATACAAAGTAAATTCAACCTATAACATAACTGGATTTTTCATATACAGTATACCTAATAGTTTTGTATTTCCATTTGACCATAAAACTTATTCTTGATAAATTTTCACCCAAACATTAAATCTTTATTTCATTTCAATACATACATTGCTAGATCAGTGAAAGATGAGCTGCTACTGTGTGAAGATTTCACAGGACCAAGTACGTTTTGAAGCCCTTAGAACTAATTCATTGGTCTCGACTTTATATAAATGTAAAGAATCACAGCAGGTTTAGGTTGCCTCTGTTGTGTGTTTGGGTACAGGTAGCAATTTTGTATGATTTAACACTTTGACTGGTTATCCCTCCAGTTTGGAGGGCATAGGAACTTAAAATGTGAGGTTTGCTGACGAATTTCGACCTCCTTAATGCAATTCTGTTTTGGATATATTTTGAAATAGGCAACAGTATATTCATATACTGTACTGAAGCCTTATTTTGTGGTGAAGGATAATGACATGCCTTTAGACAGACTTCTACTTGCTGTCGCTGTAAATGCTTGTGTTGAGATCTGTCTACATACTTCCATATCTCTTCCAGGTATGAAGGAGCCTCAAAACAATAGCGGTGGTGGTTCGTCCCGTCCTCCCTTGTTGGCAGAGCCTCGAGGTTTCGGCATGAGCCCATCCCCCTTTAGTAAGTTGCCTGCACTTACAAGCATACTTGCTGGTAGCCAGGCCATTCTTTGCTAGCAATGAAGATTTTAGAGCCAGTTTCATGTTAAATTATATTCCCCTTAATTTGTGAATTATAATTTAATCTAAAAAATATTATAGTCTGCTGCATGTTCCTGCAATTACAGGTGTTGTAACATAATCTTTAATTTACCTGTTGTTGAGTAAAAGGAAAGGCAAGTGTTTTTGTTCTGTATTGTCAGTTGTGTGTAGTAACCTTCTCTCAGATTATTGGAATTTTTAATTACTATTTTTATGTACTTGGTTGTTAAGCTTGTTTGTTATGGTGTGTGATGTTTAATTTACTGGAACATCTTAGGTGGTGTTTGTGGCTTCTAAGCTTATTCTGCACACTCAGTGTTGCCACTGTATGACTGTTGTTCCCAAACAGTGGTCCGTGCCATTGGTTCCTTATTTTGCCCCCTCCACACATTTGGGATCGAGTTCCTTCCCTTTAGGGCACAATCAAGAGCACTAACATTGCCTTTGTATATGAGTGCATATTATTATTAAGATGAATTATGCTTTTCTTTATGTTGTTCTTTACAATGTTGTTGAGTCAGAATGGTTGTATTTTGTTGTGTTGTTAGGCAAGTTCGTGGTCTTTGGCTTTTTCTAAAAACTCATGCTCATTTTTCATTTGAATATTTTTGTATTTAATGAATCATTTATCTGACTGGTGACAGTTTTTCATATTGCAAATTTTTCAATGCTAATTGTGCCATTCAAAATCTTTTTTAAAACAGCAGGAAAATTTAGTGAATGATTTTGTAGCTCCCACAGAATACTTGATGCTAAGAAAAACTTAAACACAGTAAGAGGCCTTTTTACAGTGCAATACATAATTTGACAAAATATGTAATGATGTAAATTTTCATCACAGGAGGTGGTATGAATGGTCAGATGGGAGGTCCACGAAGCTCTGGAGGACTTTTCAACAGCCCCATGCCAGACAGGCAAGTTTCCAGTTTTCTTGTGTCATAAGTGTGGAAAATTTCAGACGTAAACAGCCTACTGTGCTTGTTCTGATAGGAATGCGTACTGGTCACATTTTGCACTGAAGGCTCTATCTCACTTTCTCAGGAATCCTAAAAATGCAGCAGAAATTCAGAAAGAAACTTTTATATATAATATCTTTTTGCCTCTGAGATTATTAGTATGTTAGATTTGTAACATATTTTTTCAGTGATAATTTTTGACATCAATTTTGTTATGATTAAGAGTTTGTTATGAGGATTATTAGCTGATAAGGTTATATACAGAAAGCTGTGAGTTTTTTAAATTACCCAAAAAATATTTTAAGAACTGTAATGACTTACATTATCTGCGGTGTTAATGGTTTGGTTGATATCAGTGATTCAGCATGTCCATTTTCATTGTGCCCTAGTAGGTGTTCTAGAAAACAAGCTTTTAATTTAAACAAAGTTATCGTTCTCCCTCTAAGACACCAGTAACGTGCTAAAAAATAAATAACTTGTATAAAAAAGATAAGCAACTTGCTGTTGCATTTAGAATCAGATGTACAGTAGAGCATTTGGTGAAAATACTGTACACTTAGTGTGTTTTTAATGCTTTACTCCTGATTTTAGTCTTCTTGCAGAGTAAGAAATAACTCAATATCATTTAAAGCTGTGTAGAGAAAGTGAATAATTGAGAATGTCTCTGTGTCTCTGTTCAGATGTATCTTTATTGTTGAGAGGAAACTGAAAGTAAATTACTCTACTTGTGTACATTTGTAACGAACCAATTTTGTCTTTTTTAGTCGGTTTGGAATGAATCATGGCATGAGCAACGGAGGTCTGCGTGGCGGCGGTCTCATGGGAGGCGGTGGTGGTCCTGGCCAGGGAGGTCCTTTCATGGGAGGCAGTGGAGGACCTGGAGGGTCATCCCTGCAGGCCATGGGGCAGCCCCAGCCAGGTCTCCCACAGCAGGGTGCCGTCCTTATGGTTTATGGCCTCAACAAGGATAAGATGAATGCTGACCGTATCTTCAACCTTCTATGCTTGTACGGAAACATAGTTAGGGTATGTAGATTTGAGAAGCTTTTGTCATTCTGTATTTATTAGTATGCTTTGGGTATTCCAGTGCTTTTATTTCTATAGCAGGCAGACTTTCAGCTACAAAGTACACTACAAACTAGTAGTTATTTTAGTACCTAGTTTTGGTTAATAGTGCTGTGCAATAATTCGTGGTAATGTTAAAATAGGGTTTGGACAGCACAGTTTTTCTTCAAGAATTGCTGCTCAGGTTCTTAGGAGCATTAGTGCATTTACCATAATATATGATGGGTTATTCATTCCAATTTATTTTTGAGATGTATTCTATACATAAGCATAAAGTTTTGGGCTAATGATATTGTGCTTTAATAAATTTTTTTTTAAATTTGACTTTTCTTAACATGTTTTTGTTTAATGATGACAATTTGCATTAGCTACACTGATGTAATATCTTTTTACATTTCAGATCAAGTTCTTGAAGACTAAAGAAGGTTGTGCTATGGTTCAAATGGGAGATGGTCTGGCTGTAGAACGAGCTGTAGCTAATTTGAACAATACCACATTCTTCAACAGCAAAATGCAACTTGGGTAACATCATCAGAACAGTATTGCTATGAGAATATTTGAGTATATCTACAAATTTGTTTAGCTCTTAATGTCGTGGAATT
The DNA here is from genome assembly GCF_040412425.1 of Macrobrachium rosenbergii. Lineage (NCBI taxonomy): Eukaryota > Metazoa > Arthropoda > Malacostraca > Decapoda > Palaemonidae > Macrobrachium > Macrobrachium rosenbergii. The sequence goes on along the minus strand of NC_089794.1, from coordinate 33,065,413 downwards.
TACCCAAAAATACTTTTGTTTATATGGCTTTATAAAATATGGCAATAACTTGTAGATGTTCTAAATAGTTTTGCTGATTAAGTGATTTAATGAAAGGTAAAAAGAGTGATGTTGTGTGAAGTAATGGCTAATTAAATTAAATTTCTTAGCCCTGTATTGCATGGGAAAGTTAATTGAAGATAAATGCATACAACTTTTGATTTTACAGGTACTCGAAGCAGGCCTTCTTAGCTGATGTTCAACAGCCTTATGAACTTCCTGATGGTACCCCTTCATTTAAGGACTACATGGGGAACAAGAATAATAGATTCATTAACCCAGAGATGGCATCAAAGAATAGGATACAGCCACCTTCTAAGGTGATTATAAGTATTTTTAAACAAAAGTTTTCCATGTTTTTTTCACACTTTCTTCAGGGACATTACTTTGTTAACCTGAAAATGGACAGATGGAAACGAGAAAGCAGATAGGGGAGCTATAGAGGCTAAAGGGTTACATATAAAACTGCTTAATTACAAATATTTCATAAGGAGATTTTAAGCAAGTGGTCCATTCATACTTTAGAAATCATTGGCAAGCTAGTTAGGAGAGCGAACTGAATTAAGCTGTAGGGCTTCCAACCATTATCTGAGAAATGGTAAACTCTAAATTATGACCAGCATAAATCAATGAAGCTACACAATAGACATACTTGTCACCCATAGAAATTTACTACAAAATGGATATGAGACAGATTCAGTGTGTAAATGCTATCAAACGGGTCTAACAACAAAACATACTTTGCCCTGCATAGCAGGCCTATGAGTAAGGCACTTAGCAATGTTTATAATCTTTGTAACCTAATGCTGTTTTTAGATAAAATTGGATTTACTGCACTGTAAATTTTAATGAGCAACTTGATCATCTGCTTGAATTTTATCTTGATTAGTATTTCTACTCACTTTAAAACACTGAATGGCAAAAATTGCCTCAAGTGTTTAGCTTTGTAGCTTAAATTTCATGATTTATTCACTCATAAATCTTATGATCATACCTATTTGTTTAGTAGCGGAATAATCCCTTCATAAATAACAGCGGCTTAAGAGAAAATCAGAGTCCTTACCCAAGGGATGGAATGTACCTTCCATAAACTTGGGCCAAAATACCTTCATACTGCAGACTTTAAATAACCCAGGGCCAACTGCTGACCCAAGGCTGGATGATGGCAAATCCAAATACGGAGCATGTTACCTGGGAACTTTTGTAACAAGGAAAACTGGAAAATTGAAATATTGTGCAAACAATGTAGTAGGGTGGCAATGATTTGGTGCAATGGTTACGTTTTGAATATCCTTTCAAAATGTGGCTTTGTTTTTGCTGGAAGATTTGTAATACAGTGAATATGCAGCCAAGTATTTACAGAGCAGGGTTTCTTTTCTGTAAAAGCATATTTAAAAGTTATCAGCTATCGACATTTTTCCATGAGCTTATCATGCAGTATGAAAATTTACTTTGCAGATTCTTCACTTCTTCAACACTCCTCCTGGATTAACTGAAGAGCAATTAAATAAAGTGTTCCAGGAGAATGATATAACTGAACCCAAGAGTATCAAGCTTTTCCCATCAAAGAGTAAGTGTGAGTGATTAAGTGTTGGAGACTAAGGATCGATGTTAACCAATACTGTATTCTTTTTTATGTATTCGGGTGTGGTACTTCATTTGCTTTTTTGAGTTCTTCATGAAATTGCTTTGCCCAGGCGACAGCCAGTTTTATTTTGATTTGATTGATAAATTTGAATCTGTTGTTCAGACAGCATTTGTTTTGTTATTGATTACCACTTGTGTTCCTTTTTTTTATTGCAGCGGAGAGAAGCTCTTCTGGTCTGTTAGAGTTCAATAATATATCAGAAGCTTTGGAGGCATTGGTAATTGCTAATCATGCACCAATTCCAAACCCCAGTAAGTATAATGGGCATGCCAGTGTAATTTATAAAAAGTTTTTTTTGTAATTGAAAGTTTGTAAAGTAAATCTTGTTGTAATACTGACAAAGTTATTGTTTAATTAAGTAATGACTGCTTAGAAACTATAACACTTCATCATAATTTGAAGAGGTACACGTGTACCAAGCAAGCAAGCAACAATTGTCACAACTCTTATTAAATAACCTCCATTGTTTTATAGGTAGCAAGTTCCCCTTCATCATGAAGCTTTGTTTCTCATCATCAAGACACATCCCAAAGATGGCATCAGAATCTATGAAGATGGATTGAAGACCTAACAAATAGTAAAGCAGCAGCAGCAGCCATGGCCCTTTGTGTACCTTGGCTACTCAGCTTCATTGCTGCTTTTGTGACCTCCAGGGTACAACACCAGGGTTGTTGGCAGCCGGGCAGAGGGTAAAGGAGCTGTCAGCATCCTAAGAGGTTGTTCACATTCAAAACAGATTGTTAGCAACTTTTAAGAAAAACAAAAAAAAGATGTGGGTTAAATTCAGATTAGGGTGTTAACAGCTCCTGAAACATTGTTGACAGCTGGGTATTTAAAAGTCAGTGGGAGTTCAGTTAAAACTGGAATTGACAGCAGCCAGGCAAGTCTACTGACAAATGTTTGGTCATGTATCGGTTGTCAGTTGTTAGGACGATATTGCTACCCACCCGCCAACAACAGTCGGGGGGGCCTAGTGTTTCTCTTTTCCTTGCTGGACCCCTCAGGGACTTCTTTTCACTGGCTTCATCATCATCATCATCATCATAGAAATGAAGGAAACCATATCAGGAAGCTTGTTATTTTTCCCCATATACTTAAAAGTGAGTGTGTTTTCTTTGAAAGAATATAATTTTCAGTGTACTATGATATCAAACAGACTTTCTGATAGAGACAAGTTGATACTGTTTTATTTTTTGTATTTTTGTTTTGCAGTACAGTGCAGTATGTGTAGGATCCTTATCTAGAGAATAACCCTTTCTATGTTGTCAGATGCTAAAAGTTGACTGTAATTAGTGTTAATATGCACACTGTCTTTTGAAAATATGCAGTTAATCCCCCCCATTTTTTTTAATAAAGTGTAAGTGAAGATTTGTATGTGTGATGTTTTCCTGAGGAGCCCAGCATATGTCATAAATAGGCTAAGTACAGTATAAACCCTCCCTGAGTTGGAAGCTGGGCAGCATTCTGCTGTCCGTCCTGCGCTCTCTTTATATGACACTTATTCAGAATCATATTATTCAAGGCTAAACTTGGTAAGCTTCATCAAAGTTGTTTAAATTCATGTGATCATAAACCAGGAACGTTGTTATTGATTTTTTTGTCAGTGAAGAAGGAAAATAAAATGAGTATGATGCTTGCCTTGTTTGACCCCAAGTGCTCATTCAGTGGAATGTACAATAGTGTTATGTTTCTAAAATTATTCCAAGATTAGGCACAATTATTACTTCAAATTGTTTATTATTCATAAATGGAAAAATTTGGTAATTTTTTGGGATGCAGATCCACTTATTGGTATTTTTAAGTATAGGTCACCAGTATCTTCTTATAACCTGGATCTTACCTGATATTATGGACATGTGTGTTACTATCATGTAGTTTCATAGAAGTAACTTCTCTTTGTTGCAATAATATTAGTCAGAGGATCTGCCATTCAGGCCTAGCACTTCAAGTTTAAGGCTGGTCCTGTCTTTTTTGATTGGAATGACAAGCTGTATTAGAATTGCATATTCTAGGTTTAGCAGTGGCTGATCTTTTGACAATAGTCTTACACTGATAATGACCCATGTAAATTAGTAGGAGGCAATGTTAGTGGCAACAAGGATATACATTGTTGGTAAATGTAGCTGTAAATTGGTGAGCTTTGACAACAGGGCAGATGGTGTTCTCTAACAACGCCTATGATGAATCTGTTCCAGCTTACACTGCCCCAGTGTCAGAGCCTAAGTGTTTTAGAATAGCATTTTAATGCTTTTTCCAATTTCAATTTGTTTCTTAGTTCATTTTATGTTATTTTTTAAGTAGGTGGTAAAATGGTGTCTTTTATTCTTAGTTTGACTCTTTGAGGTAGCATGCTGTAGCTAATGATTGCAGCAGCAGCAACAGCTGGCAAGACAGAGCTTTCTTTGTCTGGCCTTTGATCATACTCCTGTTTTGTGCCACACTTTGTTTTGCCTCTAACAGTAATTCAATAAAGTTTGAGTGACCAAATTAAAAACATGCAGACAAGAAGTTCAAGCAAAGATTTAAGGTGTTTATTGCAGACTTTTGCTAACGGGTAAATAACATTTCTTTTTGTCAGCTCTCTAGAGAAAAGAAAAATAAATGATTAAAGTAATCCTAGTCAACAACACAAAGTACTTAATCTAGGCTTTAAAGAATGCAATCTTACTAATTTTTAAGATACATTCACTGATAGCAGAAAACATGACATTACACATGACTTTTCTTGAACTTCCCATCTACAGACATGGCTTTCACTCACACACCCTCCACCCGCAACCAGAGAAACAAGACTACAAAAACCAGTAAAACTACATTGAGCAAAAACACTGAGGACTACTACTACTACTACTACTATTATTACTACTACTACTATGACTACTATTCCTACAGCATGTTCTAAACAAACCCAGCTTTTTTCTCGTTCAGTGGGGATAATAATGGACAATGGAGAATTTCACTCGGCAGGGTTGAATTATTAGAAGTATTTATTTTTATTCGTGTGTATTTGCCGATAATATTTGGAAGCTATAATTATTATTTATAATGTTGTACATAATTTGACAAATTAAAGCAGCTTTCTATTATGATGAAGTTGTGAATATTAGATTATTTGATATTATTCACATTTAGGCTTCATCAGCATTATATGTTTGTGCTGCAAATGTGCATATTTCATGTTCCCCTTTGTGCATCTTCACTGCATATCTTGGCAAGTCGGGTGTATTCAGTATTATATACTGTGTGATTGTTGTGGGGTCCCCAATTCTTAAGAATATTGATGTTCTCATTCAGGAGAGCTTTTTGGTAGGAATGAAATTAATGGGATATTTCAGTAGCTTTATTTTAACAAGAAGTACCTCCTATGAGTATTCAGTTCCATTCAGTGGTAACATTTTCTCCAAGTATAGAAAGGGGTTTTCATTGCGATTAAATTGATAGAACAAAGTAATAGGTTGATCAAAAGGAATTCAAACTTGTTGAATCCATACATAGTCATGAGAATGTATTCGTTTTCATATGAAGTAAGTAAATAGTATTAGTATTAATGTTGGGTTCTATTTTTAGATAACATTCAGTACAGGGGGCCCAATGTGTTTGGTACCTGTAGATGGCTTTTCAGAACTCTGGTATTTTTCTTCATCGTAATTGAACCAGGTAGGTTCTTATCCCATATGACATTTAGATTAGATAATCAGTACAATGTCTTTATTTTAATACTAGTTTTGAAGTTCAACCTGTAGTTTTATTAATTCAAATGGAGGATAATCAAAGTTAATTGAAGGAAGTGCAAGAGTATTTAATTGTAAATTACCTTTTATCACATACTTGGCTTGAAATAGGAACAATTAACAGCACAAGCACAGTACATGTATTCTATACTTACAAAACAAATAAAAAATAGAAGTTACATCTCAATTCTTTAAAAACAAAGAAGCCATGATTGACACCGATATTTGTAAGAACACTCACTCTACATACAAAAAGTGAATAACTAGCTTTTTTCCCAGTTTTATTTATTTTATTTATTTTTTCTGAGTTTTGCTGAACTACTACTGAGCCTCCTCCCAAGATATTTTTATTAATATTTTTATTATTGTTATTACTATTATTATTCAAGTTCAAAGTCATCTTGGTACAAAGCACGATTGTACCGAGTCAAGTAAGCCTGCCAAATATGATGTAGACTTTTTCTTCTGTAGGGTGCACTGCTTACTATTGCATATATCACAGTCAGAATGGCAATGATCTCAAAATAACAAATTTTAATTTTTTTAATGAAAAAGAAAACTGGAGCTTTAGCTTTTTCCTTTGAAGGATAAAAATCGTTTTTGGCTCTGAATACCTCCGACATGTGAAGGGGGATTTTGTTTTAGATCATTAGCCCACTGAGGTGATATAAATCTCTGGCCAAAGATCAGCAGGATTTGCTTAAAACGGATGAGCAGTTTCTTGTGTAGTTGTTGCTTATCATTGACCACTTAAGATTTCACTGATGTTTTGAGTGCTTCCTGTTATTACTGGGAGGGATTGAGTAGTGGTGTGCCCTCTTTCCTCCGTGCCAAGCGTGGTTGTGTCTGAGGCCGCGTGAGTGAGGCGACGTAACTGCTGTATAGGTCACGTCTACCTTGGTGTAGGTATCCTTTTGTGAGCTTCCAGGGAGGCTGTCCTCGCCCCCTTTCCCCTAAAAAGTCCTCTTGGTGGTTTTCTTAACCCCCAAGACTCAGCTCATAAGCAATACTTGACCTGATACTCAGGTTATGATGGATCCCTCCCTGGTGTGCCCACCTGGACTACTAGGCTGTTTAAATGGTTTTATCTTTGAAAATAAGTCGTTAAAATGTCGTTGCAAAATGTGCTTAAGTAGAGAATGTTTATTACTTTTATTGAAATCGTCCCAATAGAGTGAATCACTTGATGCATATCATAGCACTAAGGATTACTGTGCCATGTGCCAGTACCATTGGGACTGTGCTGAACTTACTGCCAACTGGCACAGCATACACACTGACCTCTTTAAAGTGACCAACATTTGATTGTATATTATCCTGGATAATGCTCACTCACGTAATGTGGCCAAATATTACAGCTGCTTTACTTGGACGTCTTTACATGGGGGAGCACTATCAGGTTTGTATTATTGGATGAGTGTTGACTTGGCTCCAGTGAAGTTGCTGTGCCGTGGTCAGTCTGGCCACCCAGTCCAGATACCTGGTTTAGTCGCCGGCAAGTTCGGGCAGACCTTACGTCCAGTCCTGGCTGACCTTCTTGGTGGGTGGCAGTGATAGCAGTATCAGCCCACAGGATCCCCTTACACCATCCCTTGTTCCAGGATTGCGGAGTTATTTTAAAAGCATAACAAACATGATATAATTTCCTTTAATCCATATGTTGTTTGTAAGAATTTTAAGGAATAAAATGAATAATACTTTAGTATAAAAAGAGATGGTGGAGACTTTGATTTTAATGTGTTGACCTATGTTTCAAGAGAGGTGTTATCAAAGCAAGTGTCAGTTAATGAGAACAGGGTTTCTGTTTATTAATTTTTTTTTACATAAATTTTATAGTAAAACTGAGAAAGCTGAGTTTTGAAGCAGAGGTAAGTTTCACTTTCGGCATTTAACCAGGTCTTTTCTTCTAGAAGGATACCAAATCAAACTTTTGTTGCCTGATATGAGCAACAGCAATTTCTCTCTCTCTCTCTCTCTCTCTCTCTCTCTCTCTCTCTCTCTCTCTCTCTCTCTCTCTCTCTCTCTCTCTCTCTCTCTCTCTCTCTCAAACTGGTCTAAGGTTCATCACATAGGATTAAGTGAGACCTTAGTGATGACCAAACATTCATGTACAGGTTGTGATGAATTAATTTTTTTTTTTTTTGCAGCATAGAGACATTGTGCTGCACTCTTGAATATTGTTTCAAAATACAGTGATACTAAAGTACCATTGTTTACTCTATAGGAATGTACTGTATGCTGTAAGGTAAATATCGTCAGGCTTTCTACAAAATATTCCCAAGAAAAGTTACGTTTTGTATCTGAGATGATTTTTATATATTTTATTTGGATTCTAATGGCCATTTGAAGAGTTTTTTTTTTTTTTTTTAATAAACAAATAATTTCTGATTGGCTGTGAAATGAAATGACTTCTATAACTATTCATGACACATGCAGATAGAATTTCTAGCAAGTTTCAAATTTTCTTCTTTGTACTTATAGTAGCATCAGATGCCTCTGGCTGATTGCTTGCTGCACTTGTGGAGTGTTGAAACATTTAAGAGAGAGAGAGCAGGAGATTTCTCATAATGACTAGATTAATAATTGCAGGATATTGATATAAAGTAATGCATTTGAGATCACACAATTAAAAGCTAAAACGAGTTGAACAGCTAAGTATATGAGACTAAATGGAAGGGAACAACTTGAAAGTACCTTTCATGTCAGAAAATAATTCAGATGAACCAAATGGAAGCTCCAAAGAACCTCTAGAAACAAATACAGCATGCAAAAAGTGCAGTAATCTACATAGACATGATTCACAAGAATGTTGACAATGGAAAGTTCTGAGAAGCTTCATGTCGTTTCTATGAACATCGCCTGATGTGTAGGTGCCTCGAATAACATTGTTTTGTTAGAATGAAAAGTATTTGCAGGTGTAATTTAACAGTGAAGGAATGGTAAATATGAAACAAGAAATAGTACTAAAAATCTGTAATTTTTTCATTGAAAAAATGGTAAATTGTGGTATTGTAACAAAGTAACCCATGTTCTCTGAATAATGGTTCCCTGGTACAGTCCAGTACTAGGTGAATGAGAATTGCACTGGGCAAAAGACATCTATGTGATGAAAAGGTTAACATCATACGTTATAGGGAACTATTTAACATCAGATGGAGAGTGCAGTCATAAAAAAGTACTTTTTTTTTATCCAATCTTAGAAATGAAAAAGAGCAATTTTTGTAATCCTATTGGTTCCTTGAAAAACCATTATACTTATAATATTTAGTATTCTAAGTCAAATATATTCGTCCTGAACCATGTCATCTTGAAAGTTGAGACCACACTTAATATGCTGGTATTTTATTGTATCTTTAATTGTTTTTCTATAAGCAAGAAGTGGTGGTGTTGGGGGTAGAGGGGAATTCCGTGTGAAGGAATGGTTTGTACACATTAAATACAAATATTGATTCAAATTGGATCTGCTTTTATGAAGTACAAACTCATTTTATAAATATTGAGTAATATTGTTGGGAAGTCACAAGGATTGTGTTCAGGTAACTTGAAGGAATAGTGTTAACTATTCTTTCAAGTGCTCCATTTATGTGTATATTCTTTGTTCTGAATGTAGAATTCAAGACTGGCCATTGGAAGTCCCTAGAGGACATTAAATAATAACAGAAAGGCAAAGGTGCTAAAGTTGAACTTCAGATGCATAGTTATGTATGTGGCATGAACTAGCATTAGTTGCAAGAACAAGTGTTGAAAGAAGCAAGTGTTACCTTAGTACATTACTACCAGTTACCATCACTTGAAAAATGCAGTATGGAAATCTTTTGAGTAACATTGGTATGGTGATCTGTTAATGAGCAACCTTGGATTTGTGATATAGGTAGACAGGTATACATACCATGATCAGCTGCCATAGTATGGTATCAAAAGCTTGTTTCCCAGTTGTACTAACAGAACTTTGCTGAAATGCATCAGGATGCAAGTAGAGCTATAGATTCCGAGAGGTAAAAGGAAAGACTCTTGAAGATAGTCATAAAAGTATGGCTGTCAACTCTATCTTAACAGTAGATCTATAATGAAGGTACTAGCAGGGATATCAGAAAAACTTCAGGTAAGTGATAGTATCCATCAATGATCACCACAGTGCTTTGCTGTTCCTTCATAGCAATGGAGGAAAGTACAATAAGGTCAATAAAAGTTGCTACATACAGGTGACAGCATTAACAGCAGAATCTGAGGGAGAAGTTGTGGATGTGTTTTAAAATAGAGTGGAATGGAGAGGCTAGGGCTGCAAATCAATCTAAGCAAAGGAAAGCCACTTCTACTGGAAAGGAAGCAAAAGAAAAGTATATTTAGTGAAAGTAGCAATGTGGCTGTTCAGAACTCAATGTAACAGGTGGTGTTGAAAGATACATTACCAAAATGTATGTTAAATTGATTTTGATGCTCAAAATGTATTGCAAGAGAAACATTACAGCGACACGACTGTGAAACGAATTGAGAAAGCGGTAAGAAGAGTAGATGCAACACGGATGAGATGAAAATGAGGCAGATCTCTCAGCTATTGGTAAATGTCCCATAAGTGGAGAAACCAAATACTGTACACTACTGAGATTGGTACATAGGAGTATACTACTTTATGCAATGGAAACATGGACACTGACAAGGAAAATCGAAATAAATTTGTAAATGTGTGACTTATAAACTGTCAAGATTCGTGGGCAGAGTACGATGGGACAAACCTATAATGAGTTTGATAGGGTCCCCAGAGGCTGGAAAAAATTGAGAGGGTTTGGTTAAGTGATGAGAAGGAATAAGCAACATTTGGACAGGAAAAAAAATAGATATGGAAATAATGAGACATACATGTAGAAAGGTGTAGGTAATACAGTAATTGAAATCAAGCTTTTGGGAGTTTAGGCAGAAAATTTACGTCATCCCAGTAAGGGTAAAGCTGCTGTTAAAACCTTTATATGAGTAGTTTTAAAAATGTGCATAAATAATTTAGACATTTTTGGATGACCCTAGCTGAATCTTCCGTCTTGTTTTATTGCTCCTTTGGCTGGTAAATGACCAACCCAGAGGACAAGCAGAACCACTGTTTAATTTATTCAAGATTAAACAAGTTTGCAGCCTTTATTCTTGATTATTGTTATTCTGAGCTGCATCTTGCAAAATGACTAGGCATGCAGGGAGTACTAAAAACAATTGATAACCTCGAGAGACAACATTGGGGAGAGAGGAGAGATCCAGGTAGATTTTCCCTATTTATTATAACAGCAGCCTAGAATACTTTCTCCCAGATTGACACATTCTTGGTTTCTAAGCAATGTTTACCAAATATGCAATATGTCACCTGTTCTAAGGGTTGTACTAGTGTTGATTGAGGATTTTCAACTCCTTAAACACATGAGTTACCCAAAATTAGACATTTCTCCTTAACTATACCTACAGGGAACAACTGCTGCGGGTATTGATGTTGCTTTGTTAGATCTGGCAGATTCCATGGGAGACAACCATGGTAATGGGTATCAGTGTAGGCCTGATCAAATGGCTTTTAGCACTGCATTTGATTTTGTTAGTCAAAAGGATCTTTAACTTGGATGGGTTAATGAAGTATAAGGCTAAACTCTGGCCAAACTACATGCATCTGCTCTATGTCCTATGTTACATTTAGGTTAATGCTTATAGCCAGCAGCTCTCTCTTAGCTTACTTGCTCTCAGTATTGTACTTGAAAAATCTTTATCATTATGGTACTGCTGTACTACATGCATTACTTGTTTAGTTCTATCAGTATTGGAATATTCTTCTCCTGTTTGAGTGTCAGCATCCTCCCTAAATCTATAGGCAAGATATCACAATGAGGTTTCCATTTTCACAGCTATGTGAATGTGATTTTGCATTGGCAACATTTCTAAGCTTAATTTCAACTGGGAGTATCTTTTACTGCCTTCAGTGCCTCCACCCAAGAACAATTAGTTGTCTCTCGATTTGCATATGATAAGCAATTACATTCTGTTTAGGTGCCACATTATCACAGTGTCAAGTACCAAAAGCGTCCCTCCCTGTTTACAGTACGGAACAAGTCATCGTGGTATATTGTTGATGCCATAAAGCACTATGTAAAATTTTCTCGTTGCTTACACAGTTGTTTGTTAAACCACTTCAAGGTCTTAAGTCCAGGACCCTATATGCCGATTTAATGGTAGACTGTCAGCGTCACCCCATTCCAACTATCCAGGTACTGGAAAACCTCAATGCACAAATTCCTCATTATTGTAGATAGTTATACTGTTGCATACTTCTCTTATAATTTTTTTCAAATTTGCTGTGATTTCTAATTATCATGTATGTTTCGCCTGTTAAATTTGTTGTACATACTGTATATTTATGGATATGCTGTTGTTAATATACCTTTGTTCATTTTCCTTTTTCTTTCTCCACACTTTAAGTTCAGTTGAATCTTGCTGTTAAATTTAATGGTCTTGTAGGTTTATTTTTGTAAGTGGTTGCCTTTTTAATAGTAATATGGCCTTTGGAGGAATTGTGTGGCTTTTGTCAGGTTCCCTGATTTTTATAGATGCAACTTGAGATGGACTACTACGTAGTAACAAATTCACTGTTTATCATTCTGGATCTGGCAGTTAGCTTTGGTTACTGCAGAAGAGGAGCAACTGCCCCTTGCTCCTCAGATTCTCTCTCTCTCTCTCTCTCTCTCTCTCTCTCTCTCTCTCTCTCTCTCTCTCTCTCTCTCTCTCTCTCTCTCAAGTTTAGAATCTGGCATATGAACCATGCTTGCTTGTGAATCATTACACTTGTGAAACTTTGAGAGGAAAATACTTTGTCAGGTTATTTCCGTTTGCATTAAAAGATATGGACGTAAAAAATAATCCACAGGCATTTTGTTGTTGATTCCAAGGTTAATCGTAAATTCTGTACATGCTCAGATTAGTAATTCCACAGATATGGTGATTTAATATTCTTCAAATATCCACTGGCCATGAACTTATACGGCAGGCCTCCATATGAAAGGCTGCCTATGTATGACCAGGGAAAAACAGAGCTAAGAAAAGGTGAGGAGAAATTATTTCAGTTTAGGCAGTAGTTGAATATATAGGAGTAATTTATAAAATTCATTGAACTTAAAATGTCATAGGTTAAAGTCCACCTGGCTCTTGGACTACAGGAGATAATGACAAGTGAACTTTGCTGACTTGCACCATGTCCGGTAGTGTGAATAGTTCTTTTTTTGGAGAATAACATTACTCTTTCACTTATGTAAAGAGAAAGAGCTCATTTCTTCTTGTCTTGAGTGATAAGCAGTGGAAAGCTGTAGTTTTGAGTGTATGATGTTGCAGGAGGAGAGGTGTTACTTGTGCTCGTCTTAGTTTTCCATGTGTTCGAGGGTATTTCAGTCTGATTAAATTGATCCATGCCCTCTATACTACGAATATCAGCATTTGGCGAAGGTCTGAGGCAAACTTCAGTTGCCAACTGTTGCAGCAATTTATGAAACTACTTCCCAGTTCCCCCGTAGGGGGTACGTGCTGTCAGTGCACTGTAGGCATTGCTTAAGGTTCTTTGCAGCGTCCCTTCGGCCCCTAGCTGCAACCCCTTTCATTCCTTTTACTCTATTCCATTTATATTCTTTCTTCCATCTAACTTTCCACCGTTTTTTAACAACTGCGAGGTTTTCCTCCTGTTACACCTTTTAAACCTCTTACTCTCAATTTTCCTTTCTGCACTAAATGACCTCATACAATTTAGGTCTTTGGCCTAAATTGTTAAATAAATAATAATAATACTTCCCAGCTCAGATGCAAGAGTTAAAGACCACCAGTTAGAATGTCACAGATGGAATATTCTTTCAGCTGCACGCACATACTAGGGTAATATTGAAACAACATTCCAGTAATTTTTATTCTCTTATAGCTGTAGATCCAATGGCAAAACAGATGAAATGTTTTATGTGAATGGAATACTTTTACCTACATGAACATTTCTTGGGTGTATCAGCTTACCCTGAATAGGAAGGCTTATTTTCCTTTAGTGTAACAAGTGAAAGTTATACAGCACAGTTTAGAGATGCTCTCCCACTAGTGGCTTCCCTCTTGTACATTGGAATGGTTAGTTATGGCAGGACCCTAACATGATGTTCGTATTATGTCTCCATTTGTCAAACTAAGATGGAAGAGTGTTTTTGGTGGCTAGCTAATGTCAATGCATGATGCAAATTGTAGGGATTAAAGTTGAACCCAAACAAAGCATGGTAACATTTGTAAAATGTTCTTTGACAATATCTTTTTATTTTCAGTATTTCTGTAGCTAGATCCAGTTCTTTTTAAACTATAGGTATTATTCTTGACTGAATATTTCAACTAAGAGAAAAATGAGGTCCAGCTCTTCAATTGCCTCCAATTGTGCGAAAAGTTTTGTACATGGAAAGTTAAGAATTTTAGACACAAGTCTCTCTTTCTGAGAAAATTTATTATATTCTGCTGTGCTCTGAATATTGTTCCCCTGTTTAATTTTCTTCAACTGACTCACTTTACAAGTATTTGAATAAAGATTAAATTTCTATTCCAGATCTTGATATGCCAGATTATACCATCCTCTACATACTAGATATGCTATTAATTATAGTAAAGAATGTCTTGATTTTCTTTTGTGAGGCTCAGTACCAGAATTTTCTAGAAGTAGTTTTTTTTTTATCAGTGACCAAATTTAAGTAGTCATATACTGTATTAGAAATTCAAAAGTTCTGTCTATGTAGAGATACTTTTTACCTGAGTAGTTGCACATGTCCCATTTCATCTTTTTCTTAATTTTTCTTTCCTATCACTCTTTACAGTTTATGCATTTTATTTCAATATTTCTCTTTCTGTATTCTGCTGCTTCCCCTGTGAGAGCCTTTTTCCAACTAGGGTTGCAGCTTGGCTAGCAATGAAGGGAAGGCTTTGGATAACTCATCTCATTTACTGAGAAAATGAGTAGATTAGCACCCAGGTTTGCAATGTGAGACTGTTCTTTGCCCTAACCAGGAGAAAATTTTGAGAAATGAGCCTCTCTCATTAAGACTGTTAGATTAATTTTGTAAGCATACCATCGACATTTGAAAACTGGCAGTCCTTCATAGATGGGAGCATTATTGATTAATTACCTTGTGAAAGCTTGTATAGATGAGGGAGCACGTATTGGGATGGAAGCTACAGAGAATCTAGGCGATTTTCGAACTTTGCTCACAGTATCCCAAGCAAGCCGACCTATTCACACCACATAGTTAAATCCAGAGATATTTAGGTGGAGCCTAGCTATGACTTAGAAAGATACATGATGTTAGGATACCTTAGGAAGTTGATTGTTCTTGGTAATCGTGTTGTGCACGAGTTGTAAAGAGGTATACAATGACTTATAAAGGGAAGAGCAAAGGCGATTCAAGTACAGAGCACACAGATTCAATTGTCATTTACAGAACTGACACATCTTCCAAAGAGTCCAGTGAGGGCGAAGGTATAGCATCTCTTACTACATTTTCTTTATCATAAGTGCTCTTAGGAGCTCTTGGTTGCCCATGCCCTTCCCACCTTAGTAACTAGTCAGATTCAGTCTACAGTGGAGAGAGTCTTAGGGAAGGTTCTTTTCTCTAAAGGAGTTATTGTGAAATAGGAGGCATTTTTCTGATCCTCTCTTGTTCTCAGGAAGAATTTTATTGACAGCTAACCCGCATCATGGGCTGGAGCATGAACGTGAGCATAAGATGAGACAAATAATGGTCTTTTGCTTAATTTGATCCGGCACCTATAGTATCTGTTAATGTCGTGGATATCCTAACAAAATTAATAAGCTGGTCAGTTTGCAGAGTTATAAGCACAGGGAACCTCCTAATATCCGGTTGTGAAGTTCATTTAGTTTCCAAGTAGGTGACAATTAATAATATATATAGTTATCCACAAGATGTCAACCACCATGTCATCAGATATCAGGAGCTTCAGGGTGATCACCAGCAATGGAGCTCAGTCAGTAGAGTGTGAGTCTGCAGAAGTTCAGTTAACGTAGAGGATACTTCCGTGGACAAAGGTGATATTAGAGGGCTTGTACTGCTCACCTAAATCACCCAGTTTCTCGAGTTGTCTGATATGAGATGCCCCATAGTCATGGATTAAGTTCTTGTGAAGTCCTTCCTCTCTCAGTCTATTCTTTAGAAAGGCGTGAACATAGCATGCGCATGAATTGGAAGGGGGAATCTACATATTGAAAGTAAGAAAGCAAGATCGATATTTGCTCTTAAGTCAATAGGCAACACTAAAATCTTGAAGAGAAATGGTTCTTTTAAAATAAAGGAGACTGTCAAGAGTTTCGCTTTAATTGCTGAGACTCGTGGTAGCAATGTATGGAAAGATCATATAGCAAAGAAACTGCTGAGAGACTTGCTGTGTAGTCTCTAAAGATATGAAAGCAGCATAAAGAAGGCTCGGAAAATCTTGCAGAAAGATCATAGACGAATACCTGGACCAAATGGGTATTTTGGCAGAATGTCAGTTGGAGTGGTGAAACAAGTAAAAAATGCACCGGAGTTTCTTCAGCTCAGTCGAGTTTTCTGTACAGCCGAAAATGATCTCTTTCGGTGGTCTCGCTATAATATGAGAGCCGCGGCCCATGAAACTTTACCACAGCCCGGTGGTGGTCTGTCCTATATCGTTGCCAGACGCACGATTATGGCTAAATTTAACCTGAAATAAAATAAAAACTACTGAGGCTAGAGGGCTGCAATTTTGTATGTTTGATGATTGAATGGTGGATGATCAACATACCATTTTGTAGCCCTCAAGCCTCATTAGTTTTTGAGATCTGAGGGCGGACAGAATAAAGTGCGGGTGGACAGACAAAGCCGGCTATTGTTTTCTTTTGCAGAAAACTAAAAATGGGTGATAATCCAAGGTGCTGTAAATAAACAGACATCAATTGTCTATGTGGCTCAAGTCATTTAGATCCCGTTAGTTAACAATAAACTTCTAAGCCTTCTTTGGAAAATTACTGCAAAGGGTAATTACGACTGAAAAGGGGTTGGCGTTTTATTTATAGAAAGAGACCGACGTGACCCTGGCAGACTTCCTGGGCAAGTATTGGTAGTTCTGTCCCAGATCGAAAACGAATTCCATGTGTAGTCTTTACGCCACGAGCACGTGATGCAACTGGAGCGGCCATAGTGGAAGGAGTTTCCCTGCTGATGAAGCCTCGTAAAGAAAGCAAACATGTTAAATCGCAGAATATCTCAGACCGTTGCTGGAAAGCCAAAGTCTAGAGAGATAGTGTCTCTTGATGCCGTATGTTTGACAGCGGTAATTACAGTAAATGTAATTTATTGGGTCCATTTACTGCTAAAAAAAGGTAATTTCGTACCTTGCAGAAAGGAGGGAATGAAAGAGGCAGGAGCCACTAAGGGTTCTGGACAGAGGGAAAAGTGTGGTTCATCATCACCAGCAAGGTTGTCAGTAGATTCAAGAGAGCAGGAACAAAGAAAATTCCAACAGACGTTTGCTAATAATGTCAAGTTTCCCAGAGAGGGGGTAAAAAAGTGTGGCATGAGGTACGAAGTAAACAAAGTATGAAAAATTATTCATCCCATGTAAGGAAAAGAAACTATCGATATATCCAAAGTCGTCTCTTGCGTTTCCGGTAAATGATGTACATTAAAATAAAAATCACACACTGATAGATCGATAGAAACTAAAATTTCCAGTTACTGATAGATGGAAATAATCACAGCTAAGCTGCTTGTGTAAAGTTAAATGGCAAAGCAGATAAAAAATCGAATTGAAGGCGTGTTCAAAAATGCATATTTGATGCAAGGGTATTATTACTTACATAAATTATTCAACCATTTATTAAACAAAATTTCTTTCGTCGTTGTCAGATATTTACTTACCTCATTTTCAAATCAGAAATCAAAACATCATTACTTTTTATTCCTAAAAGTTACGTAGCAACTGTTCTTTCATAGAAAAGCACAACAGACCTTTCCAGTTTCCAAAATTTAATAACCTACTCCCCAACGTAAAGCTTCCTGAAAAGTATAATCGTAAAAGAAATACAGTTATTGCGCCATACTATTTACAGATTTTATTTTTTGTTTTAGAATATTTATTATAATCATAAATGAATATAAATAAAAATATGTACCACTGAGGATAAGGAATGATAAAACGATGTAAATCTGAGTAAAATATTCGAACCAGTGATGAGTCATGACGCTGACAATTCTGACATTCACTCCTCGCTGACCATCTGTCACTTACGGCCTTACGCTTATCCCTTCGAGTTAAGTATTTCGCAGTGTGTTTGCCAGTCAAAGTAATGAAAGGTTTAAGGTATGATAATCGATGATTATTGTTAATGGTAATTTTTAGGTTGAGTAATTATAAGTGCAGGCTATAGTTCTAGTGTAAATTATAGGCCTATATGAGTAATAGGTTGGGGCATAGTCTATGAGAACTTTCACAGCTAGATATCTTCAGGATATATTTTAATTTTTAGCTGCTGGCCCAATCCATTTACTACCTAATGTTTGTCCGTGTTTTATCTCTTGCAAGAGAACTAATAGAGAACTTGTGTATTGTAGTTCATCATGTTGAAAGTTCTCTTGCTGAAAGTATGGGTTAGCATAGGCCCAGGGTATCCTTCTGTTGCTGGGTATCCTTCTGTTGTTGGTAAATATTTACTTTTTGGTAGGCCTAGTTCATTTCAAAACTAGAGAAACACTCGTTTCTTTTATAGTGTTTAATGTGATTGTGGTAACTATTGGGATATTTTCTGGGTGTATGTTGGCTAAATCATTAGGACCCCAGCCCATGATTCTTATCGATTATTGGGATCCCTCAGGGGGAGACTGTTTCTGCATGAGAAGGAACGAAAATAATTGAAGATATCATTTCACTTTCAACCACTACACTAGTTTTGTTAAATTTCACTTAACACCATTAGGCTATTGCATTTCAGCCTTGATTATATAATCGTTAGCCCATGTTTTGATTTGAGGGATCTTTCCTAGATAGTGACCCCCAACGGTTTTCACCTGGTATGCATCCACCTTTGTGGCGTGTTTAGTACAAGTCCATTGAGGATGACCGTAAAAACATAAACAAAATACTGTAAATATAAAGTTAATGACCCCAAGAAATATTAGTCATAGATAATCTAGGAAAGATCCGGTTTGAGCATAAAATGCTTCTGACATTTGGTTCATCTGCAAATTAGTAGAGATAGTGGACCCCACCCTATATCCTACAGGTCGGGGGGGGGAACCACAGTGGGAAAACAGGGTTTTGGAGATGGGGGAAAATACAAACGTGTAAAGTAAGGGGATTGATTTAACCAAACCTGATCAAAGAATGTTAGGTCCTTATTTAGACTCCCTACTTGAACTTGATCCAGGGAGCTGTGTCCATACCAAGCTGGGGATGGACTTTGCCCCCCAGGACTTCCCATCTAAGCTAACCTAGGATGCCAGGTCCTTAACTAGCCCTAGATGCAACACTTAGACCCCCTGCCTACTGCAGCTTAGGAGGCAGTGTCCTTACGTAGATGGGGCTTTGCTCCTTTGAACCCCAACCTAGCCCATCCTAGGGTTCCAGGTCCTCACCTTCCCCAAGACCCACCACCTAACCAAACTTTAGGCTCAGCATTTGAATAATAATAAGTTGCAACCTAAGCAAACACACCAAGTGTTATCTAACCAAGTACACCAGTTCCCTACCCTAGTATATGATATTAGTTTGAAAATATTCCATAAACTTAGATTTATTTGAATGAGAACCATCAGTTGGATTGACATCTTTATACTGGTCAGGATCATCCCTAGATGGTGAAAGCTGCTGGGGGTCTGACTGTGGAAGGTTAGCAATGGTTCGCAAATGAAATAAACTTACGTGGCGGAAGATAAGACCCTTCCAAGAAAGTACCTTTTAAGTCTCTTGAGAATTTATATCACTGTTTTTTCTTAGTCTCTGTAAGTTTCACTGTAGCCCTACAACACCATGGGCTAAGTGCTGTTCTTACCTATAATATAAGGAAGAAATTGCAATTGGGGGACATGCACAGAATTAAATAAAACACACTTCACAAAGAATTGGGTAAAACACAGTGTACAAACAATTAGGTGAAACACCATGTACAGATAACTAGATTAAGTACAGTGTTCCCCAAGATAAAAAAGAGCAGCATAGAATTTAGCAGTTCAGCCAAAATAGTCCAAAATATTCAAAGGCACCATGATTGCAAACTGTAGGTGGCTTTTTAAGCAACACCTAATTTCCAAAATTCCTCAGAGTTTGTGATGTTAAAAAAAACAACCAACCACTTTTTCAGCATTTACCCATGCACCCACAGTTCTGGGTGAAAATAGAGGTTATGTAATCCATCCTTACCTACAGTGCACAGGGACAAACAAAATTTGGTCAGGAGTTCTACATCTTTGACATTGTTAACATAAAGTAACCACTTAGAAAAAAATCCAAGTAGGTAACAAATTCGTTTGAAAAAATTTCAGTTACAGTAGATATGCTACAGATATGAGCATTGCTTTTGTACTAAGAATGTTAATGAAACTTAAGATCACAACATACCCCAACCCCAAGTAATGGTTTCAAGGAATAAACTTATAAACTTCTAAATAAGAATTGCAAAATCCTTCTAAGCAGTGGAGGAATGCATGAAAGTACAGTACCTAAATTTAAAGCCCATCTGTGATCAAAATATTTTTCATACCATAGTGATAATGCGATAGGTTTGTCAGGCTTTTAAATAAGACTCTTCCAAAAATGTATCATGAATAAAATAAAATTTTTAATTTTTCACATAGATTGGTTGACATCCAAATAGGGTGTTTTCGCCTATCACCTTTTCTTAAAAAAAAATTGATGTATACTGGTTATTGCTTAAAGAAAGTATTAACCATAAGGCACAGGTGACCGACCACCAAGGGGAGACACTCTAGGGTGATGTTGCTATTACTGGAAAAGAAGACTGGAAAACATTTTCTCAAAGTCTCACGGGAAAAAGAGACTGGAAAGCATTTTCTCAAAGTTTCACCAGTGTTTCACAGCATTCATGGATTGCCAGATATAATCACCATTTGGTTTTGTGGTGCACAAGTTGGTGTGATCAAACAGTATTTCGGTGAAATTGGGTGAAATGTAGGAGGGGGCCAGCAAATACCAGAGATAATTTATTTAAGATTTTATTGGAGATTTTATTTTATGTAAAGGCTTTTTTTTTTTTTTTTGGTTCATAAAAGTGGTGTATATACTCATAGAGAGGTTTAAAGTTTAATAAAATGGTTTATATCTAAACAAAAGTAGAAGTTACATTTGTTGAAGTCTGTCCCAAGTCTATTTGTTACTATAGTCACTTTTGGGAGGTGATTATATTTATCTGCTACTACCAGTATTGAGTTGCCAACAATCCTTTCATGAAAAAGAAATGCTGAAATAGTGGAAAATAATTTCCAAATTGGATAGCTTTTTGAAAACAAAAGCAAAATGGTAACGGTACCACTATTGCTGTCATAAGCTTTGCCACAGCAACCCTTACTGAGTGATGAGAGATAAAGAAATAGTTTTGGAAATAGTGTTTTTTAATTATTGTAGTACCAGCATTGCATTATGAATAGATGTAGGGTTCATAAAGTTGTAACACCTGTGAAATGCATAGACAAAAAGTGTAGCATCAAAGAATTGTTATTGCAAAAGAAAGTGTTTCCAGTAGTCTGTTAATTGCCAGTGAGCTTGCAGTCATTGTCCAGTACATTTTTAGTGGTGTTGGGAGTGGGAGAGAGCTCACTATACTGTTTTGAGTAACTCAATAAATACTGTATGAGTTATAACCGAAAATGGATATGACATACAGTATTGATGTAGTGTTAGGTAATGTGAGCAAATAACTAAATAATTAGACGGTAAATGAGTAACCAAATGATTCCAGTTGCAGTTCATCAGACCTAACTTATGTAATTGGTAATTAAAAAAAAAATGTTGCCAGGTTGATGTCCTGATGAACAGGTGAAGCTAAAAAAGTATGTGAATAGCTTTGATTATCAGGCAGTCTCTTAAGGCTATTAACATTGCTTATTTTCCCTTATGAGCCAGTCAGGAAGCTGTGACAGTTGTGAGTTAGAGTTGGAGAAAATGTAGCTTGGAAAGGCAGATTGTTTAAAATTTATAGCCAAATGCTGATTTGCCCAGTGACTGTGACATCACTCTAGGCCTGTGTGTGTATGTTGTAATATTGTGGGACAGTGTCAGGTAGGAGGAAAAATGGGGAAAGAGAAAAAAATCTGAACTAAATGCAGTAATATAATTTACATATTTGCAATTAGATGAAATGTTGCTTCATAACATTTTTATCTTTGTTTTAGGACGATTGTTGAATTCAAGGAAGATACGTGTTCCTGGAGATGGTAATTTGCCATGCTAAAGTTACTCCTGCTTTTCCTGCTGATGCCTTTCAGAAGGAGAATATGTTAGCTTTTTAAATATACAGTATTCCTGTTATATGGAGCTTTTGAAACACTGCTCAAAAAGGGTGGGAAATATATTTTGTAAAATAAGTGATGGATATTTAATTTTTTCTTAGGTTCAGATTTAATGCTGTAACATAGTAAAATAAAATAGTTCTGTTGACTACATTGATATGGTAAAAGAGAAACAAATCTTACAAAAATATGCCTCAAGTGATGTCTGGTGCTATGAAAACAGAGAATCTTCATTTATACGACTACTTGTAAATTTCCTTGGTAGAAAAAATAGAATCTGGTTTTATTTCATGGATAATAAGTTGGAAGTAAGTTTTTATACCTAGTTGAAGTTGTGCCCAAAAATAAATGTGATGCATTTTTAATATAAAAAGTATTTTGACCAGGTAATATATTTTTATTCAAGCTATCTAAATATGTAGCAACTGTCAGCTTATGTTCCTAATATCTAATAGCCACTTATTACAGAAAGTATGCTTACATTTCTGAAGGAATATGTCAGTTTTAGAGACAGAGTAGCTTATGTATCAGTATTCATAAACTTTTTAGGTTGAGAAAGGTGATAGACAATCCAGTCAGAAGAATGAATACATGGAAACGGACAAAATTGAAGAAGTGGGTATCAAGTAGGTGGCAGCAAGTACAGCATCAGGAAGGGGACATTGGATATTGCTGAAAGGAGGCATAGAAAAGGCAGCAGAAATAATTTGTTGGAATGACTTGTGGAAGGGATTTATACAAACATGGTGGTGGATCAAGATGTACTAAAGACAACTGAAGAGAAGAGAACTGTCAGGCTAAAGCAGAGGACAGGCAGGAAAGAGGAACCAATTTTTAGTTCCATGTAATCTGACCTTACAGATTTCCTTGGCAATTTAATTCAAGTATGCTGTACTGTTGGTTGTTACAGTTATAATGAATGAGTGTGTCTTTTAGAAAGTTGAAACCCATTGAACATGAGAATCTTGCTTAACTAGCTGATAGCATGTTTATTATGTTCATTGTACATATGAAACCAAAGTTACTTGATAGTAACAGGAATGATTATTTGCAGATATTGACAGGAAAGTAGAACTTCATTATTTTTTGAAAAGTGCTTTGGTAAGCTGGAAGCAAAACAAAGAGTTGATCACCATGGTTGGTAAACATCCACACTAGACTCCTTTCTTTGATGCAAAGTGTTGAGTCGTGGGATCACTAGAAATTAGGCAGTAGGCAGATTTTTCATAGTGGAGGTGCATTTGGTTCAAAACTATATACTATACATCTTTATTCATATTGAACTTGGTCAGTTGCACAGCATGTCATAGAAGCACAGGGTTCCGTCATTACTGGTTAGGGTTGCTGCTAGAGAATACCCAAAGGTACTTTGTCATGGTATAGCAGCCTTCCCAGGACCTGATAAATTATTTTCATTTTCATGCATATTCAGGATACAAGGGCAAAAGTTTGAATGGGACACTTGGCTTGAAGTTAAAAGTTACTTTTAGTTGTTTGAAGAAATATCAAAGGCATACAACATAATAGTTAATAAGGTGATAATACTTTTAATTCTCTTCGATGGCTTTCATAATATTTCTGAAAGTAACTCCTTAGGGCTAGCCTGAGTTAGGTGTTCTGACTTGATATTCTTGTTGCACCACATAGCAATATAGCATGACAAACAGACTGTTCTTATGTAAAGTGAATTTGCTCTTCTTCAGAAAAGCAGGTCAGTTGAAGATGTCTGCTAACACTAGAAGCTCTGAGACATGTTACTACATATAAGTTACTAAATGAAAGTTTTATATTAGGCTGTCATTTTGAGGGATTAGGCCGTGTTTCAGCTCCACACTACCACCAGTGGATTAGGTTTTAACAAGACATTGGAGTCATATTGCTAAACCCATAGAATTTGAATGTGTAAATTTTAAATCTAAAATAATCAGAGGGAACAAATGGAAAGCAAAAGTGAGAATGCAGACGAAACCAGAGATATTATGGATCATTAGTACTATTTATGTCCAGTACAATGCACACTAAGCAGTAATCTCTTAAGGGAATGGTGTCTTTAAGTTGAACTTTGTACAGGAGACACCACTTTAGAAACAAAAATAAACTTCCAAGTCTTTTTCAAGTAAATCTGCAGTATTGGGTGCCAGGTATGGTACACTTTTATAAAGGCAGCATTAAAAGCGTCAGTTTATGTACCATCAAAAGAATTGTCCTGTAGTTTAAGACTAGACGATTGATCATGGTATTTGGGTTGATAAATTTATGAAACATTTCTGTTTTAGTTATTACATTGTACTGTAGTTCATTGAATGAGGGCAGTGTCTAATCAGGATACTCGATCATAAACAGTATGGGTAAAATGGATTGAAACAAAATTTTGTACCCTGTTATGGTATTTTGATGGTCTTGTTTAGTTATCAGAGAGATGAGGTTTATTTTTTGCGTGTATGTTACTAAGTTTTAAAAGTTTAACCACTATAATAATGGTGTTAAGTCTTTTATGTATTAGATCACATACTGGACTAAACCAAAGGAGTAAATCTGTATACAAATGTAGACTGTAGATGAGTTAGCTTGTTCTATGAAAATGCTGGTGGTTTTGTTTTCATCTAGGTTTAAGTATAATAGTATGTTATCCTTGTTCCAAAATGTGTCTTTCATGAAGCAGTTTTAGGTACAGGTTGTCACAACAAAATTTAATGGCAGTTGCTACATATTGGAAAAGTTTCCTTTAAATCTTCCCTAGTTTTGAGCAGTGTTTCACACATGATCACACAGCCCATAGTATTTTCTAAGGTTTCACAATTTTGTGTGATTGATGATTGGTCATATTTGCTTTTAGTAGTGATGGTTCAGTGCCCAGTGATAAAGTATGGGTGAGCATAGTACATTACTGTAATTTGCAGAAATACACACATCTAAATAGTTTCTCAAAATTTAGGTTACTTGGGTAAAAATTAGTGATGGAGATTGTGAGGAAGGACTACAAAGTGTTTGTTTCATGGCTGGATTGTTATTATGAAGTAGTTTAATGAAATGGTCACATTTCTAGTTACTTGTGGGCTCACATAAATGTTTGGTTTTTGAATGAAGTTTGAAAATTGATACAAGGCAAAGTCGTTAGAAGGCTGAGCAGGGAGAAATAAAGGGGAAGAAAGGAAAAGCAAAAGGCTGGGGAGAAAGGAACAGCCACAAAGCAGATTTAGTGCTACATCACAGTAATTATTCTGTCCTATAAGGGTCACTGAAATTGGTACCCCACGATGGGGGATATATGACTAGAGTATGCCAGAAAGATCATATAAACAATAAAGTTACGGAGAAGTAAGGTGTCTAGAAGCTGGAAAATGGATGGGCCTCAGTGTTGATATGGAATGAGAGGGGAGATCAATTGATCAGGAAAATAAGTAAATAATGAAAACCAGTAGGCATACCCAGATCAAGAATAAGGACATGAAAACCCAGACCTGATAATAATTGAAGTGGATGGATGAGAAGAGGGAAAGTATGTAAAAACAATAATGATTATTGGATGAGTTTTTTATGACTAGAGGAAAAAGTGATTCCAAAATTGTTTAGGGTGATGGGGTGAAGATAATACATAGTTAAATGAAGAACTAGAAGAGATGAGAGATATCAGAAAGTGAGCAGGGTGTAAGACAAAGCCTTGTAATCAGAGAGTGGTGTTGGTGTTAGAGTAGTCCACAGAATTAAGGAAATAGCCATTGATAAAAAGTAAGAGAAAAATACTTCACTAAAAGGTCATGTTGATAACATAAGAAAAAAACAAAGACAGTGTTGGACAGAACATTTTATAAGGTCATGAAGTAAGAGAGATGGATGGGATAATTTGACTGATATACCAAGAACAGGTCTGTTAAATTAAATCATTTTTAAGTGATGAATGGCATTAGGCTGTTTGTGATAGGGTCATTGTAGAGATGATTTTAGCAGAAAATTAATGATCCAATACTAACTAGGCTTTTGCACAAAATTGAATGAGAAAACAGCCTCATGATTTGGAATTGTTAATCATATCAAAAGTTACCGAGAAAGGTGGCCTGACTGGTAGCTGCACTAGCACTGCATTTAGTTTAGTTGTATAGGAACCATTTATTATGCTTTTTCTTAATGAGGTGGAAAAAGAAATTGATAAAGTGTTCAGACGTGCCAGTTTTAGAAAAAGCTGGGTTTGTACAGTTCAAATACAGTATGTATGTTAAGACATTGTCATCTTTATATAGAATTTAGAAGTCCCTCTGTGAAGGCTTTTATTGATTATCTTGAGACGTTTGACAGCAAGTGACCACAGACCATTATTATGAAAGGTCTTGTAAAACTGACATTCTTGTTAAATATGTAAAACTGGATGACTTTTTTCTTGAAAAAGTAGATGCTGGAGGCAAAGTTAAATTTGATGGAATATTCTTTAGGGAATTAGCAATAAATAGTGGGGTGCTGTGGGGAAGGGAAATGTCACCTTTTGCTGTTTGTCCTTTTCTTAGATTTTATAATTAAAGTGGTTAGAGATGGAAAAGAATTTTAGTTTGGATTAATGATAGAAATATGAGAGGCAGATTATGTAGAAGATGCTGTTCAAATAAGGAAAACGTAAAATTTACAAAGGTTGCTGTATAGGGTACATCACATATGATGAGATTTAAGATAAACCTAAGAAGCAAAAATGGTGATCAAGTATACACACAGGAATGAAGTAATTAAATGGAAAATGAATAAGTTTTAGTTTTTTTAGGTATTTAGGAACAAAAATATCTAGTAAGAGCTAGAAATCAAATAGGAATTAAGGAATTACGTAAAGTAAGATTATAAATTGTCAAGTACTTTATGTGTATTTTTTGAGTGTGACTCATAGTGATACAATGAAACTAAATTTTAAAATATTATGTCGATTTGAGAAAATACTTAAAATGTTATTAGTCTGATGGCAGTTTAAAGGAGATGAGTGGATGTTATTAATCATATGCTTGATCATGAAAGAAAAAAGGGTTAGAGCAGTAAAGGTGAACAAAAGAAGTCTACTGTTGGTCAACATGTTAGATTTGCCTCATTAAGAAGCAATGCTTATTAGAGTTAAAAGATAATTGAAATTTATGAATGGTAAATGAGTTAATGCTAAACAGTTTACCTGGCTTATTTAATGTCACTGAATGTGGTACGAGTTTGAATCATTTTAGATGCATATTGGGCCTTATTTTGAAGTGTGAAAAACAGAGAAAATGTCAGGTTAGTGTACTGAAGATCTTCCTATGGGAAAGGGGTTTTCATAGACATAAGAAGTCTTGGGTTCTTGGGAGAGTTGTAAGATAGAAGAAATTTATAGTATAGTAGTGTAGATATGTTACCCTGTAGAGTTGTCTTTAAGATAGCCGTAACACATAAAGTAATTACATCACTTGAACGTCATGTTTTGTTTTAATGCATTTTGTGGAACTTTCTTGGAACTGATGGTGGTAATTATAATCTTCAGTAATAAATACTGTGTATTTGATCTTGGTGACAGCCAAAATAGTCTTTGATCTCGGTGACATAGCCAAGCTGGACATTATTTGTTCAAGCATGCAAACTCTGGCCTGTTTACAGAAAGGCAGAATATGGAAGATATTACTCTATACACTACTACTTTCCACAAATCCTCTGAACTAATGCTGTTGGTCAGCATTATCAAAGGGATTAAGAAATCTTCAAAGTCAAAATGTAGCTACATAATCCTGTGAAGGGTTTTGACTGTTTAGGTGATCTTAAGTAGTTAACTTTTAAATACTGTAGATATATTCCATCAGGATAACCTTACTTAGAAGGTGGTTATTGTTTTGCAATCAGTGTCTGTATGAAATTGTTTAGTATCTAAAATATCTTTGACAATAGCCTGAGCATTATAGTACTGTTTTAAATTAACATATGCAATTAAGAACCTATATTGAAGTGCAATATCAATTATGGTAGCAGTACTAGTTCATAATTCAAATTAATTAATTTTTTGAGCAGTGTAAATGACAAAATTTAATGTTACATGCTTGTGATAGTTATCAGTATAATCTACAGCAGTTCCAAGTCATTATTGGATGGTTAGTGATCAGTATAATCTACAACAGTTCCATGTCATTATTTGATGGTTAAAAGTATTTTTTACCTTCAGTCACTTTGTGTTTGTATGAAATTACAGTTCATTGCCTCAGAGGAGCTAAGTGTCAGTGCCTAGTCTTTATTTTTTTGTATCGGGAGAGACCAATCAGTGTAGATACGCATTGTACAGTATAAGAAAGCAGTTTTGATTCCTGGAGCATGACCTCCCTTCCAATATGGTATCCAGTTGATCCTTGTTCTCCCGCTCATTCCTTATTGATGGGTCATAATGTATTTGTTTCTTATTGGAATTTCACATTTCCTTTTGATATTAAACAATTGCAATGGTATTTTTCTCACCCTTCAGGCACAGTAGCAATGCAGTTTTGTTTTCCTTCAGCAAATTGACATAACATTTGAGATAGGTGTCTTAAGTAAAATACTAAGTATTTTTGTTGCTGTTTGCACCTATTAATTACTCCATTATTATAGTTGTTAATGCAAGGGATGTAATCACTTAGAATTAGTTATACCAGGCTGTTTTCGTCGTACTTGAAAAATTCAAGTGGTGACACATCATCATTAGCAGAGTAGTATTTAATTATAGGAGAATGTACAAGAATTTGTCCCAGTGAATTCTCTTAAGTAAGGGTAAAATATAACAAATTTTACCATCATGTGTGAAACTTGTTTGTAGACCTCTTGGTGAAAAAGGTGTTTAAGCATACTTGCTGGGAGTTACCTGAAATTGTTTACTGTGATCTGTCTTAGCTGACACTGTTTCATAATGTCATTGCACTTTTGCACTGACTAAAAAAATGTTCCTTAGCACAAGATGAACTGTGCATGGTTGCTGTTACATGAATGTATTCAAAGGCTGTACATTTCTTTTTTGTTTAAACTCATTCCTTTGTTTATGGGCAAGGTGCTTCAGAATAAGTTCCCTCTCACCTTTTCATGTGTGAGGAAAGTATATAGACAATATACCAGTTTTACAAGTATGTATCTCGACAGCTGATATATGACCTTTACAAGGTCTTCCTCAAGCAAGCACATTGTTAACACTGGGTATTGTCTGTTCCTTTTCGCATCCCCAAAGCCTTTCAGTACTGCGGGATCCATTTCCCCAGTTTTTGTTGGGTATTGAGCCTCATATGACTGACAATATTTGCTAACAGATAACATTCACTTGTCCAAACCATTTCAGTATTGAGATTTATTTTCCAGCACCATTTTTGTTGGATGTTTGTTCTTCCTTTTAACTCTACATGACTGACTGACTGACAATATTTGCTAACAAAATTTTTTTTATGCATCCCCCTTGAGAGAAAACTCTTGGCTGCAGTTGCTTACCTTCCTCATTGGAATTAAGGCTTTAGTATAGCAATGGTTTTTCATATCTCGAGTTGAAGGTAAAGAAGTACAGAACAGATTTGCTTAGTGTCATGTAACCACCATCACTAATTGACTGAAAGTGGTTCTGTTCCATTCCTCGTGAAGCAAATTGCATATGCAAGGGTTAGGAGTATTGTGTAGTTGCATATGAACAAGGGTCTCAATCTCCTGGAAATATGCTCGTGCATAGATCCTTCATAGGCAATACTTCAGAGTAATGGGTTGTGCTCTACAGAAATTCATGTTGAAATAGTTTCTTGCATAAGTTATAAACTTGCAATCAAAATATTTCAACATGTAGCACACAACCCATCATCATTCCTCTTAAGTGTTGACCATCAAGGATCTATGCAATACAGCACATATCCAGGGAGTTTAGACCCCCAACATTCATATGGAACCATACACTACTTACCCTCACACAAATTACCCCACACATGCAATTTGCTTCATGAGGAATGGAGAACGGCTTCCAATCAATTAGCAATGGTGGTTACATGAAACTAAGCAAATCTGTTCTGTACTTGATTATTTTCAACTTAAATGAAAAACCATAAATCCAGCCAGGAAGTAGGCACCCAGCAACGTAAAGGATGTATAATAAAATAAAAAGCAAACAAAGTTCATCATCATTATAAAATTTCCATGGACAGGTCTTTTACAGCTGTGTGATAAAAGATTTGGTTGTGGTTGCTGTTGCAAGCTTGTTAATGAGCAATATAAAAAATACTGTGCCCAATAAAACTTTCCAAAAAGTGCAGTACATTGCAACTTGAAAAATCTTACATTTCAGGTGGGCAGTCCTGCCAATTCATGTTGTAAACAAACCTCGGGTATGATATATTAAGCAAAAGACTTAAGGACAAAAAAAAAGTATTAAATACAAATGAGAATTTTATGAAAACTGTATTGGTACATAGTACAAAACATTTCCCCTCATTTTGAGAAAACCCATCCAATATCAAAAATGTTGTACAGTAATGGACAGACCATATTTATCTGATGGCAGAGCATTATAACAAAATGCCAGTATTGTACAATATACTAGCCTATTTGAACACAAATCTATATATAATCATTCCAAGCCATATCAGTTTGGAGCCTTAGGTACAGTTGTTGGTCTCCCCATACTATAGGAATAAGTTAACAGCCTCCCTCTCCTCAACTTCTGGGTGAGAGGCTGTGTGTCTGCTTCCTGGGCTAGGGTTCCTGGTCTTCAGTGGTAGTAATTGTGGTGGGACAGTTGACCTGAACCCTCCAAGCTGAACAGTTCACTCATCCATCCTAATGTATGTGGCAGCTTATGTCTGGTTCCCATCCAAGAGGTCACCTTCATCCACCAATCATTCATTCTTTGTTTGGACAAATCATGTTAACAGTACTGGTCCTGGCAGCATGAGCCAATAAGGCAAGAGGACTCCCAGATGAGTAACATGGAAACTCAAAGAAACATATGTGGTGCAATGTTTGTAGATGTATGCAACGCAAAGTAAAGCACCAGTTCCATGTGCTGATCATGCAGATGGTGTGATTGAGGGCAAACTAGATTACCTTCCATATGGTTACTGTTGAGCCTTTCCACTTGTCCATTACTGATAAGACAATACTAGGTAGTACAACTTGTTGCAATTCTTCTCGGAGAGGATTTAAGATCTTTGGACATGAATGATGTACCTTGATTAGAGTGGAATGTATTTAGGCTTCCCACGGACTAAATATCAGGTCTAGACACTTAATTACTGTTGTCATGTTCATGTTGGGACATGGGAAGGCAAAGGGGAAATGTGAGAGTCTTCAACAACAACCATGAGTAAATAGGGGTTATGTGGTGTTTTTGGAAGTAGTCACTTGAAGTTGATACTTGGTCTCTCCACCAGTTTTGTGGCCTTGAAGTGTATTACTTCTTGAGGCTAGTAGAACTGCAGCTAACTCTGCACAGACCTTTCTAACATCCTCTGTGGAGAATTGGAGATTCTTTGATTTCTAAAATTGCAGCAGACAGGCCACTCCAGGACGACAATGTCCATCATATAGATTTGAGTAAGTGTTGATGCAGATAACAGAATATCAGAAGGCAAAATTTTCTTTTTTGGACGACACTGCAATGTGTAAAACTAAGATTGTAAGTTCCATTCACCAATCTTGAATCTTGCTATTCTTGATCTTTGTACTTATTTTTAGTTAACATATTAGCTATAGTGTGCTGGTCAGTGACGAGTTCAAAACATTGTTGGGCTGCCAGGGTAGCCATGGCTCCCTTTCTATGTGATACTGTGCACCTGACTTCCTTGTAGTCCTAGACATGAATGCCGGTGGCTTACCACCCTAGTTTAGTACTGCTGAGACACACACTTCAGAGCCATACATTCAGCTTCAAAAGGTAAGTTTTCATCCACATAGTGAATGAAGGGTGGCTTTTTCAAGTGCTTGCTCAAGTAGATTCAATGCTTTCAAGGCCACTTCATCTAGTTAATCTCTGCCCTTGCTAGTGGCTGAATCTTGCTTGCGAAATCCTGTATCCACTTTGCATATAGGCAAACATCCTCATGGCTCTCGAGGATCCCAGGTTTGTAGTGGGCGGAGTCTCCCCAAGCCTGGCTATTTCCAACAGTATTCAAGAACATTGTAGGGTAAGGAGTCAAACTCATGACCAAGAAAGAATTGTACAATCTTAAACATATGTCCAGCACTTGGTGATATACACTTATGTCTATTAAGGTGGAAAACGCACCTTACTGTGGGAGGTCATTCACCATGTCAGTTCTTGTAGTGGGTAACCAACCAACACAGTTTACTAATTTTAAGCTTGGGAATAAATCAACACAACCCTCCTCCTGACACCTTCACTACCATGCCCTGTGCCCTCCATGGAAATATGCTAGTTTCAATTATGCCTTCTGCAAGCAGATTGTTTCTTCAGTGGATTTCTTGTCCTAGTAATGTGTTTAGTTTTAGGTAATAGATTTGGAAAAAGAGATGGTTCCTCCACTGCAGTTGTTGATAGATCACGAGGAGTCATTACCAGTAATTATGGTTACATTTGATTTTCTTTTTTTTTTTAAAAGTCCTGGTGCCAAGTAATACTCCAGAGCACAGATCTTTCATTAATCCAAGACGTGGACGCAAAAGTTTGTCTAGAGAGAAGAGATAGATCTACAATTACCTGCTGTTGCAAGTTTGTGTAATGACTCCTGATTGACATCCTTACCTGATCAATGCACCTTCAGCATTAAATGCCATGGATCACCCTGATCTGTACACCTGTTGTTACTGCAAGAATCAACTTCCTTACCCTGATCAGTGCACCTGCAGCATTAAATGCCATGGATCATCCTCATCTGTACACCTGTTGTCACTGCAAGAATCACCAAGTGCACGTAACATCTGTACATAGCTTGTTGCTGCGATGGCTGCTCAGTAGTGCCTGCAACTAATTTTGACTTGCATACCAGAGGAAAATGACCTTTCCTGACACAATGTTTGCAAGTAATGCCATATGCTGGACAGTTAACACCCTTTGTTTGTAGAGAGAGCAGCTGCCAGTGTTTACTTCTCTTCAGTACTTGTCACAACCCTGCGGTGTGTCCTTCATGGCACTCACCAGATTGTCCTCTGCTGCCTGTGGCTGGTCAGGGTTACCATGGCAGCAGTATGTACAGCCAATGGAGTCCAAGGTTTATAAGCACTGACATTGTGCTGGGCTAAACCTGAAGAATAAACTTGATTATGAGCTGCTTGTAGATCTCGAGTTTTGTTTTCTGGAAGACTCTGGTGAATCATAGGTGAAGCTAGGCCTTTAATAATTATTAAAGGCATCTCTAATTAGTTCCTCTGTACTACTCTGCACGAACATCCTCTAATTTACAGTCCTTACCTAACTTGCATAGCTCTCTCAAAAACTCTAGATACTAAGGTCTTTGCTGACATGTTGCAAGTGAATACCTTGCAAATATTTCATTTTGCTGACACATCGCAAGTGAATACCTTGCAAATATTTCATAAGAGGTCTTTACATACAGTTCTCTAGGTTAGCAATGGTAGTTTCAAAATCTGTGCATTCCTTGATATATTCAGATTGGTGGGGTAATGTTATTTACTAGTGCCCTGAGTTGTCTGGTGTGTTAAGCCCTATCCCAGACTCTTCAACGAAGTTAGAGAACGTCTTGTTGCAGTGCTGTTGCTCCACTTCTGTAGGGGAGCTGGGGTCCAAGTCCAGGTGTTCTGGCTTCAGTAGTTAATCCATTGTTGAGCTGCATAAATTGCTGTGACCTTAGAAAGTTGGGCTGCTGCTACCCCAAGATTTATCAAATTCAAACAGGTAAATCTGCAATAAACAAAACCTTTCAGTACTTGAAAAATAAGTGGAACTGACTAGTTCCAAAATAATGTGCAGGACATTGCACCTGGTAAATAAATTTAGTGGTAATATACGTACACAGATAAAAGGTTGGAATCTTACATGTTGAGTGGATGGTTCTGCCAATCCAAGTCAAACTAACCTTGAGAATGATAAGCAGTCAAAAAGACAAAAATATGAAAGTACAAATGACCATGAAAATCCCAGTACTTATTACAGCAGATTGAATATCTTGTATTCTGATAGGTCAAGAGAAACTTCGATTTGGAAAGCTTTGGGTACATACTACTTTTTTCATGTGATTTTTGTAAAACAAATTCTGCTTATGTACACTTTTTATGGAGGAAGAATAAGTAAGTTCTCTCTGATACATAGTAAGTACTACATATTTATTATACTTTGTTGAAAATTTTCTGGAATACAGTTTACAAATTATAAACATATCACTTCTGGAAAAATTGTAGTTCACCCAATGGAAAATCTTTTACTTAACCTAATAAAATTTCACTTACGGAAAATCTTTACTTAACCCAATAAAATTTCACTTATGGAAAATCTTTTACTTAACCTAATAAAATTTTAAGTTTTAAGGTGATATAGAGTAATAAGCTATTTTTTAATATTTTTCAGAGCCTGCATTTACAACAGAATGTGCTAGTAGTGTTCCCTGCATAAGGCAGACCAATGGAAATTTATTAGAGCAAACTATTTGGCTTCACAGTTGTGGTTTTAGTCAAAATATTGAGTTGCTTGTCCTAAAGCCACCTAACATCTCTCTCCAAATTAACAGAACAGAATATAAAGTTTAGATAGAATATACAATTTAGGCTGAAGGCCAGGTGCTGGAACCTGTAAGGTTACTCAGTGTTGAAAGGAAAATTGAGAGTAACAGGTTTAAAAGATGTAATAGTAGGAAACCACTTACATCAGCTAAACTCGAGTACAGGACCTGAGGCAGTTACAAAAATTGACAAGTGTCAATGACTAAAATGAAAGATTTTGGGCTTCTGGTTGAATGGGCTTTTAAATTTTCACATTTTACCAAATCTTATTGTTAAGATAAACCCAAAACTCGACCTCTAAGCACTAGTAATTAACGTTATGATTAAAATTAAAATTTTCTAATAGATTTATGAAAATTTGACTAAAACAAGTGTGAGGACATTTCAGCCAATCAGCATCTAAAACTATGAAAAAGAAGGTTCAAGTGGTTAGACGAAGACAGAAAGTAGTAGTAGTAGTAGTAGTAGTAGTAGTAGAAAAAAAAAAATAAAAAAATAAAAAAATAAAAAACCCAGCCCAGAAACTTTCAAATCTTAACCTCAAGTAGTTATATTAAGCAACTGGAACATTTGGTGGTAGTAAGTTCTATGAAAAAGTCAAAATGTTTTTAAGGACAAAGCTATGGAGGCAGGTAATTTTTTTTTATATGTAAACACTCCACAAATAGAAATGTATATCCTTACTTTTGCTTTAAAAATCTGAAAACTGAGAAATCCCTGAAAATGTACAAGGTGACTTTACTTTCATGAATACAGTAGCTGATTAACATAAAACAGCGTAATTATTTCATGGCCATTCAACATTTGTTGGTACCTACTAAAATATCAATGATCTGTTTTCTATTCAAAGAAAACTTGTGGGTGGCTCGAGTGAAATCTCTGGCAAGACTTGATATAATTGGCAAAGGAATGAAGTATGCTTGTTCACAATATATTTTAAGCACATGTAATACTCCTAGATGTTGTAAATGTTTAAAAACGAAGATTTGTTATCAATGTTTAAAAACATGAAAATTAACGTTAATTGTATTCTATAAGCTTGTGAATTTTTTTAATGGCTATGCCTTACATAAATTTTTAGATGTTCAACTTCAAAAAATTTTTTCTTTTATAAAGTTTTGGCAGCCATATAATACTGAATACAGTATTTTGTTAATTTGTTTTAATTTGAGCTTATTTTACATTTTTCAATCTGAACAAAAAATACTACCATGTACATTACTTTCTTACAAACATTTCAAATACTCCCATCTACTTTCATATTACTGTACTATATGCTGCCACAAATTCATTCATACTAAAAGTACAGTACTCGTTAAAATCCGAATTCAAGAGCAACATGAATTTCTAAAAATAGAGTGTCTTTCTGCACCTGCACGTCATGTCAGTTATTTACAATTATATTTACCACCAGTATTAAAATCAACACCAGGCATCAATGTGTTTCCCCGATAAACAAAAATTCACCAGGATCCAAGAAATAATGTTCAATACTGCTGGTCTGGTTGCCCAACAAACCGTAAGTACTCTGCCATATTTGAAAATTGCACAATTTCAAAATTCCAGACAAATTAAACCAGTGGTCTGTACAGTATATAGATTACTAACACTGGTAACTGAAATAAATGAGTGAAGGGTTTCAGATATAAGTTGTTGGTTCTTCCAAAATACTTAAGCGTTCTTCAGACTGAATGCAGTTTACCAGGTAAAAAAAAAAAAAAAAAAAACATTTACTTAATGTCTGACCACGCCTACTTCAGCCAACAGCTCAAATCTGATTCACAAAACAGCATGAAATTCCACAAATACACTCAACGTTTATAGTCCCACTGTACATTATAAAAGTAATGCACAGATCACTAGCATACTAACCTTAGGAAGAACTAACAGTGCCTACAAATTCCACTAGCTTGTATGTCCCGATTACCATGAATGTAACTTTTACCATCCAAATTCCAACTGATAAGGAAGCAAGCTACACTTTAAAAGAGCAAAATCCTAAGTTAGTTACTTGCGACCTTGTCAAGTTCCTATGCAATTTCAGTGATCTTGAAGAAATAAAGTACCTTGACCAGTTACAAAAAACCTGCAACTTGCAATGACCTCTACTCCTGTTCAACCTTTACTGCAGCATTGCCATTAACTACTTAAGGCGAGGCTGCCTTGGTACAACTGTCAGCCTTCTCAGGATTTGATTTTTCTCCCTTTTATTTTAAGCACACAAATGAAAATGACCAGAGATGTATAGTGTGAGCCACAAGCTGGTACCTCCACCTTCTAAGTACAGTACTGTATTACATGGACCATGAAGTAAAAAAAAAAAAAATTGGCACAATGAGAAACTCAAAGAATTAAATTAAATTAGGGGTTTGTCAAATATGTGAGAAAGCCACCATTGCCAACAAATTCCTATTACCTTTTTTAACTAGATCTCAGCAGGCAATAGAGAAGTTTTCCCCCTTATGTTAAGACCAAAGGTTTGACCTATATATGAACAACTGGATAATGTTTAACACTAAAGAGAAAAGTTGTGAAAGTAAACTAATAATTTTCAAATTTATGCTAATTTTCTTGACTAGACATTTGGCAAAAACATTCAAATATGTAGAGTCCTGTCAAAAAGTACTCAGTAAATGGAACAAACTATATAAACTACAGCTGACATTAACTTATGCAAAGAAATACAAGTGACCAAATACTCACAAATTCTACAATTTTTAGTTGAAAATTTTATTACCACTGGAATAAATTAAAAAGTGTTTTCTTAAATTACAATGTACTTCAATCACCATGAACCTGTCACCTAGGTAGTATTTGGAAGCCCATTTTTATTATGTATCAAGATCAGTATTTAATATGCAATTTTCGAAAATCCAAAACTCTGCCCAATACAGTAATATAATGCTCTATTTCAAAATGGAGAGCATAAAAAGAAACTATACATTTTAACCATGGATATATAATTTTGAATCTTCCATCAAGAGTACCAACATGCTCTATCTAGAATGCTGAGAGATCATATACTTTAGGTTACCAAAGAAGCTGAGCAGACTACTAAATCTTCAGACCAGTTTTATGCTGCAAACCAAGAGAGAGCTCTCTAAATACCTAGGCACACCAGTAGCAGTCTTAAAAAAAAAAAAAAAATTTAGGGAAAACGTCCACAGGGAGAGTCATGTTAGCTCAGCATGAAGTTTGAGTATGCATAAGCCTTATAGCCTTAATAAAATGTTAACAAAATTAAAGGGCACATATCTGCATGTTCAGCTTACTGCAAACCAAGGTAACACTATTTACAACCTTAAAACCAATTAAAATGTAACTTACAATAGTAACGTGAGCAGGTAAGTTTACACATCATGGTAGCCGAGGGGTTTGCTCTTTGAGTAGGCTAATAGACAAATTCCTGAATCACAACTAATGGCCTTATGTCCTATGTTAATTGAGCCAGTTCGGTTACCTACTACCATGAACACAACCCCACACACTGAACCACTGCTATGACGACTCAGATGATGAATTTTGTTCTTCCATTCTTTCAAGATATGAGGATTTTTGTTCGTTCTTTCAAGATATAAAAAACATCTGTACTTTTGTCAACAAATTAAGCTACTAAATTAAAGTGAATCATCTGCTGAATTTCACAAATTGTCACATTCTTATTTGGACCTTTGATTGCTATAAACAGTTAGTTTGAACACTAAATTGTATGGTATTAAAAACAAGCAAGGTTCATGTATGAAGGCATAAGAATTTGAAAAGTTCAATTATCACTTTGTCTTAAACAATGTAAGATGTGGGAGATTACTTTGATTTTTCAGATAAAAGTATCACAATTAATACAATTTTTACAAAACTACAAGATTTTTGTTAACCCTTACATGAATCACTATGATACCCTTTACTTAAATGAACCTAATAAATACGCCCACATGAGATAGTCATGTGCAAGGGGTCTCAATTTCAAAGAAAACTTCAATACTGTGTATATCATTTTCAACTGCACCACATTCAATACTGCTTACCAGACTACTTGTATCACATTTGCAGAACTTAGCACTGTAGGCTAATTCTACTCATTACCAGCAGGCTTCATGAGAACTCGCCAAATAAATATACGGTATTTGTTCTAAATTACCCATAATTTCTTTAACTTACAACATGCTACATATCTGTGTAACTGGTATACTATCTGCAGTGTGTTTTGCTTCACAAAACTTAACCAACCTCTGCTGGGATTTAAAACCAAATGCAGTACAATATTGGAGAATCAAGAATATTTTAAAACTTAAAAGCTCCCTTCAAGATACTGTTCAGATTAAAAGCTCCCTTCAAGATACTGTTCAGATTTCAACTATTTTAGAATACTGAAGTTGACAGAATTTTGAACTCTTGAGATTAGGAAACTGGATTTAACTTCAAACCGCAAATTTTCAAGTAGTACAGTACAGTACTACCTATAGTACACTGATGCAACAAATCAAAGGCTTATATTTACCACCTATAAAACTGAAGCATTTCATACTATCTTCGGCTTCTACAATTTACCTCTGATTTGAGAGTCTGAACCTCATTATCCCCTTCCTAACAGAGAGAATCCTCAAAAACAGTATCAAAACAGTTGCTTAATTTATATAATTCACAAAAATCAATTGTACTATTTCTAAAAACAAAGTTAAACCTTTCTTATTGTTGTAATCTAGTCAACAGACAACCTTTCAAGTTTCTAGATAAGGTGGATTTTCTTAAAACTCCATTTTATAAATAGGCTACTTCCTTTCTGGAACTCAAAGTTTTACCACCAACATGTTTTGTACTCATCCAAGGGAAGATATGTAGAAACAGGAATTCTGAGTTCAAAATTACCCAATGAGAAGTTAAAGCCTAACACTGACTGTTCCTGGAAGTTGAGATTCAAGGATGGCAAATGACATCAAATTAGCAATGGATTAGGCATTAGGTGAAATAACATGTGGATTTAGTTGCCTATAAGGCCTAAATCCAATAGATTAACAAAGCTTAAAATAGCCTTCCTTGACTTAATAATAATAATAATAAAAAGACCAAAGGTGAAGGACTACTCCCTGTGTAACAGTCAATGACAAAATTCCTGAGCTTAAAATTCCTTATGTACAGTACTATAAATGCAGCTGCTGATGTTTGCAGATGCATTAAACATACATGATCCAGATAAAATAAACTATAGTCAAGAATTAGGCTTAATATCAAATTGAAAAAATCTACAATGGTTCTCACTGACATAATAGAAGTCAAGGTTAAAAAATGTAGTCAAGGTAAAAAAATTTAGGAGCACCCCTTTGAGGGGCATCCTTAGATTCTATATTCAAGGGGACTAAAATCTTGTGGATTTCACTTTCCATTGACTAAAATCTTGTGGCTTTCACTTTCCATAGATTAAAATCTTGTGGATTTCACTTACCATTAACAATTCATTTATCTTTTTATATTAAACATATTACAGTACTGTATTAGCAAACCTACATTAATTGTGAAACAACTCAGTTTAGTTGAAAAAAAAAAAGTATTGGTGGCAAATGGGTTCAGCCAATCCAATGAGAGAGGAGGCATGAGCTGACCTCCCTTAACATGAAAGAGCCGTGACATATTCAATTTCTTCTATACCGCCTTGCTAGAAGGACGTGCTGTTGCCCATCCTTCCAGAAGCTGGTGTTACAAACTTAAAAATAGACATACCTATTTACTATATTCTCTACAAACTACTAGAGGGTACACTAACCAACAAGTAAGCTACTTGGTCAGAAAGTCTCTCTTTAAGGCAGTTTGTTCAAATTCATGCTTCAGTAAAAATCAGGCTATTTGGCCAGAATTTCTTTTTATGGCAATCTTCTTCCAGATTTAACTCGACCAGTTAGCATTCATGGTTCACCTTCACTGGTTAGTTTGGTAAACCAAATGCAATTTCAAGTATTGCTGGGAAACTAATAAAATTTCTAAAATTTCATTGAAAAACCTAGAGAACAAGTGCTAGGTAGAACAAATATGGTGTTTAAGATTGGAAAAATATGAAAATTAGTTTTAATATGAAAATAAGTTTTAATGCCTACTAACACTCAAAATAAGAAGCCTGTCTATACCTACTACTGTACACAACATTACCTATTAACAAGATTTTGGCAAAATGAAACCTTTAATTTTACATTTTTCCTAGGTATACACAAACCACAACCTTTCATACCGAGTACCCTACAGCTCATATGCTGGACTAGCTGTTAACTGACGACTAAGAAGGGTAGCCTGGTGGGGATGGGGAAAGATGATCATCCATGATCTCCACTTTTCCTTTGGCAAGAGGCCACAATGTAAAAGGGTAGTTGAAGTGGGTTTTTATAAAAGTCTACATTTTGTATACCTAATAAATTAAAAATAACTTAAAAATTTGTCATTTGTTCCTGTGGGGATATAAACACTACACCTTTCTTACATGGGAAGAAATGCCCATGGAGATAAGAAAAAAAAAAAAAAAAAAAAAGTACCACCCACCTGGAAAGTTCAACAACCTGTTAGGTGCAACAGAAGCAAGAGCGACAACACTACTCCCACCCCTGGCAACAAGTGGCTGTGGGCTGCCAAAAGAGTTTCTGTATGACACAAATCTGGAGGGACACTTAGGAGACCCAAAACATTTTCCTGGGAAAAATTTCCGCCAATTAGCATTTTTTTTCTCAACTTACACGGTTCAGGAATAAACTGATGTTTATAGTATACTTACCTTGAACTCATTCGGGTTCAGCTTTTACTTCAGCTTGAATGATCTTGATTAGGGAGGACTGGATAGAAATGAGTGAAAACCATATTTTCCCACAATGAACTATTAAGTCTCAATACTCTAATAAAACATAGGGTGGCCAATCCAGGACCCAGTAACCACTTTGTTGAGCAGCCACCCCAGGTCC
Source organism: Macrobrachium rosenbergii (assembly GCF_040412425.1). NCBI lineage: Eukaryota > Metazoa > Arthropoda > Malacostraca > Decapoda > Palaemonidae > Macrobrachium > Macrobrachium rosenbergii. Next base: position 33,023,928 of record NC_089794.1, on the reverse strand, counting down.
CTGGTGACCTGTTGGCAACATCCCTCAGGTAGAATGAGATGAAGGTAGCCTGACTGACAGACACCGGCCCCATCACAGGTGAGGGAAGGTTCCCATGCCCCTGATGTCATGAGCTCTCAGGAAGGCCTAACTCTGGAGGTGGTGTACACTCACATAAGCTTACAAAGCTAAGAGTTAGTATTCGAAGGCACTTCTTGAGACAACTGATGTACATATCAAGTCTAATGTAGCGAGAGGGTTTGCCCCAAGGAGATTAATAAAATCTTACAAGGGGGTTTATCACTTATGAGGCAGCTTGCAAGGCCAAGCCCTCTGAGCAATTTGTTTCATGAGGGCTTTTATTTAGTTGCCATGGTCTGACACCAAGGAATGCTAATTGTTAGCACTCTAGCACATGCCTACTTCACTCACATCTGTGTACACTTTAAAACACTAGTACATTAGTCATCATGACTTGCTCCCAGTCTTTCCTACCGGTTGTTATGGAAGGGTGAGAGGAGCAAGTACCAGCAATATGAAAGGAAGGCCAAACCTTCCGTACCTGCATTTGACAAACAATTTGCTTAGCCTCATCATCTGAGGGATGGATGGCAACTTGCCTTTCCTGCAAGCAGAAGCACAAGGGAAAAGGGGTAGGAGGATAGCCACTAGGGGTTGGAAGATTCTGGAGGGACTAGGCTTCATTTTTGGTGTGGGTCCATGAATTAAGAATGCCAGGGGAAACTTTCCTAGGCTTTCTACACCTACCACCATAGCAGGGAGTGGACCAAGCAGTACCTTCTTCAGAGTAAATCGTGTATACATCCCCTACCTCTACATGACCACAATGGGAGACAAAATGTTACAAGGCGGATTATGACCCTTGCCGCAGTGTTGATTCTATTTATTCATGTGAGAAAAATAGGGTCAAACACCCCCCCCACACACACACAGGATAAGGGTACTCAGCCAATTCTAACATGTATGGCCTCTCTTGGAAAGCGTGGGTAACCCCATCTCTCCCCAAAGTTATTCCCCTCTTTAGTCAGTTCACAGTGAGTTCAGCGCATGCAATATAGGGTACAGTACTCCGTATGTGAACGACATAGTATTTGTAATACAATACCATAACAAAATGGAGTAGCCATTCAAGGGTGCTGCCTACTTCAAATCAGTTGTCTATTAGAATAGTTACATACATAACACTAGACAGTATAACTACTAAAGCATCCTAGTCCAAACCCTGTTTCATCTCCTACTCTGTAAGCCTCAACTGTCTCCCTTACTTTGACCTTCAATCTGCTGTACCATGTACTTTTGAAGGGATTCCTTAACTACGGTATTAGCATTCATATTTTGCAGAGATAAACTTAACTTAAACCCTCCACATAACTACAGTGCAACTGATTTTCAAAGTCTGTAATATTTATTTGGACCAAAAGAACCACCTTCAATGTCAAGAACTGATGATGATGCACTTGATTTAATTATTTTTTTTTTTTTTTTTTGAAGAGCTATAAAAATAAGCAGACCACAGCTGGTGAGTGATTGAAGTTGACATTGACAGCTTGCCTTACTTCAATCACCCCTGAAGATGCAAGGTGGGAATTCCTAAATTCAACTCAATTATAACAAAACTTTTCGTAACTGGGTTACACAGCATACTGAATTACCAGATTCCAAGCACATTCATGAAATTAACATTATCACTTACCAAAGATTCTTTGCTGCTGACTTCTTGTACTGAATATTTCAGCTGAAGACTTTAATTTTGCAAGTCCAACTAGTTCTAGGTTCCTCTTTGCACAGCCACAAACACAACTGGAACAAAAATAAATGCTAAAAACCCATTAACACTTGACCATCATAAAATTCATGTTGAGCACCCACTCTGCAAATGTTAAGCAAGTAATTAACTATAGGTGTGCTGCTGCATATTAACTTAACAGAAGTTCAATACTGCAGTTCTAACACTGAAAATTACAAACTTGACACCTACATTTCATTCAATCCTAGTTCTTATTTATGAAAGACTTATCTCAAATTTACATTGTACCATCACTTCCTATCCAGTGCTAATTTGACTATGTCCAACAAAGCTTCAAGTACTGTATCCCTTACCTATGGATCACCTATAAAAACTTCAGATTGTATCCATACTACTACTGTACCATACATGGCACTGGCTACTTCTACCAAACAGGTTACTAAATGGATGACAATTTATTGCTGTTCTTAATTTTGGTTATCCATTACAATTTCCCCAACTTACAACATGCTACATTTCAAGATAAGGTATAAAATTTATTTAGAATATGCAATGCTTCAAATATTTAATGTATCCTACAAACAGGATTTCAAGCCCAATACATCCATTTAGGTTAAGTATACCTTAGTTTAACCAGACCACTGAGCTGATTAGATTTATTTTACGTGGCTAAGAACGAACTGGTTACCTAGCAACGGACCTACAGCTTATTGTGGAATCCGAACCACATTATGACGAGAAATGAAATTCTATCATCAGAAATAAATTCCTCTAATTCTTCATTGGCCAGTCGGAGAATCGAATGCTGGGCCAACAGCGTGCTAGCTGAGAGCTCTACCCACCCCACCAATGAAGAACAATACATCCACTAAAAAAGCAAATTTTAAATCTTCAATAGCTTACTTTAGATGCTAATAAACTAAGTACATGCTTTTTATAACAATGTTTACTGCATGAACAAACACTCAAGCTTAGAAATTGCATCAATGTGAATTTGAAGGCAAGTTTCCAAAATACAGTACATACTGACATAATAGCCCAATTTTAAGAAAAGCATTATGGCTACTGACATTTTAATCAGGTTAATTTCATCTGTGGCTTGTACAATTTAGCCCTGGTTTCATCTATCTTTGTGAACAGTAGTCAAAAACAGTTGATTAAACAATTTAAAAGTGCCCACAAATTACATTCATGTGTTGATCTGTCATTTCATGGGTTACCTATATCTATCTACTTTTAAGCACCTTTTCTAATCTAATGGCCCACTTCCTAAATATGCAATTTCCTTTCAACTTAAACTTTCACCAGTAATATATTCAATTCACCAAAGGTCCTTCAGAAGAAGAACAGAAAAGAATTTGTTCTAAATTACATGAGATACTGTAAATTAATATTTGCTGTTCCCAGAAGTTACGAAATAGAAAGTATGGCATGGGACATATCAATTCAACAGTAGGTTTGGCACTGATTAATATGGAATTAGATAGAGTTGTCTTAAGTAAGTCTCTAATTCAAACATTAAATTAACAGCAAACTGAAAATAACCCCTCATCAATTTATTAAGTGGTGTCAATGCAGTAAAGATATTTTAAAAGATTAAAAAATAAAAGGACTATTCCTTGCACCAAAGCCACTAACAAATCTTGAACTTATAAACTAACTCCATACACTAACTATTCAGACAGCAGCAGCTTTAAGTAATGTCAACCACGCATGAACCTGATAAAATTTACAATGTAATTCATTTACAATAAAAGAATTATGCATAATACTAAGGACATCAGAATATTTAATAAAAGGAAAAATCCAAATTTTCTCATCATACCATTTCTCAGGCAAGGTTAAAAAATAAAAGCAAATCTGAGAAGCCTCCTTACCTCATATCTGAGGAGACTGTGTATGGAAAGTTACTTCACACCGCTATGAAGACAAAAGCCACTGGAAATTTAATTGGCAAACTACATAAAATTGCATTGTTTCCAATTCAGGTGCATCAATTTAATTAGCTGATTGAGACAACTGTTGGAAATAAAGATTTCTATTTGCTCTGATCCTTACACACATTATGTGGCACATTAACTTCGCTGAACAGAATATTTACAGACTGCTGAAGAGCAAGAGCCCATGCTAGCACATGGCTGGCTTAATTTAGATAAAATGGAATGGGCAACAACATATATTTTTACTTTTAATTAAACTAATTTTAATTACCTGCACAGAATCTACAACTTTTTCAGAGGAACTACCTGAATAGGGTATACATAAAAATACAAAGTGGTATTTAAGACTACCAACAACATTCCAGCTGTAAAAAAAATCTGTCAAGCTAATACATGAATTGGTAACCTCATATGAAAATTACTAAGTAGCATGACCAGTTTACAATTTTAGTAACAAAATGGAACACCAAATTTAAAAGTATAGGCTGCTTGAAGTTACTTTCTTACTGAACTTCCGCTTACAAATTTCCAGTGGGGTTTCTTAATTAGTACTAGTGCTTATGTTTTGCTGGCATAAACCTATTAACTTTAACCTATATAATTATATATTAATTAACTCAGGAAGGAAATGAGCTTTAGCTCAAGTATTTATGTCCTGACCAAAAACACTAATTTAAACACCTATTAATCATGATTATGCATTGTCAATTATCTCCATTCAACATGGAACTTAATGTGCTGCTGACTTTCTGAACTGAAGATTCCACAAGGAATTAAACTCAATACAGTTACTTTAATTTAGGCTGAAGACTTTCATATTCAGAAGATAAACAGTATTCTCTTTCCATAAAGAGTATTCTTGTGGAACACGTCCACAGGGAGGCACTGACTTGAAGTTCAAGCTTCCATTAGCATAGAGCAAACAGAGAGTAATGGGAATAAAATAAATTAAGTAAATTATTGAAATACATCACAAATTAAGAATAACTGAACCACATTTAGCTTAATTTAGGCTGAAGTCTTTCAGTTACAAACTAAGAAGAGCCAAACCACTTTTAGCTTTATCTTCACCACCACCACCACTCTCAGGTCAGCAAGCTCTATTTTTGGGAAGTACCAATTCTTGGATCCTTGTTGGAAACAGCCATAAACAAGTTCTGGAACAAGTGAAAAATTAAAACCCAATAACACTGCCCACCATAAAACTGACATGTTTAGCTTCAGATCCGCAAATGTTGGTATGTAATTCATTAAAGGTGTAGAGCTATCCACTGTCACCTGAACCTAAGAACAGTTCTATTAATGGAAGTCATGAAATGGTTACCCTTTCATTCACTCAGTTTGTATGCAGTGCTAATTATATTTACCAGAGTCCAACAAAGTTTAAGCTATCCTTTATAGTTCACCCCTTTCAATAAAGGGATTTTGACAACGGAAAAATCTATTTCTGGGGGAAGACCTGTGTCACCCAGTGAAATGGTTCCAATAGCACACATTTCTAGGTATAAATATTGCTAAATATACCAGAGAAAAAAGCTATCCACAATGCCAAGGTTACTACCCCTGGATTGAGCACCATAAAGGTGTCGGTATGCACTAAGGGGTGAGTGGGAGCCACTATCACAGATGCTTCACCCAACAGATTTCTCCATTCTCAAAGTCCCCAAAAGAGGGGAGCGGATCTAACCCTTACCTCCGCTGGCTGCCACGCACCCGCCAAGGTCGTTCCAAAATTTAGCACAAACACGAGAAGACCGTGTCTCTCTTTTTCTGTGTGATTTCATCATATTCTGCTTTAATCATGTCATCCCACGAGGATTTCACACCATCTAAGTTCAGTACCCCTTTCCTGGTTGGTTTGTTTAACGTGAGAGGCACAATATTTATGATCGGTACGTAAAATATGTTTACCAGTGCACAGCCGAACATCGGCCATGTTTGCCTCTGTCGCGTTTTCGGCCTTCAGCTTTACATTATCGTTAGCAGAACGATATTCTGCTAGGCACTTTCATTTACTCCATATTGGGGCATATTCTGGAGAATTTACCATGTCGTTGGTTGGAGGCTAGGAACTTAGTTTCAGGGCTTTGTACTTTGCCTAAACATATGAACTAGGCTCAATTTTCTGATCACAGATTTTGAGCCTTTTATTAGTTTCCTTTCCTCCACCAGCGGGTTGGTGCCTTCTCATTGGTGTGTTTATTATTTTCATGATTATAGCTTATGTGTATAAGGATGGATGTCACGTCCATTCCTGGATTAATTTATGTATGTGATTTGGCGTCGGAAGGAAGAGGAAGAAGGTGAATTAAATAAAGTTCTATCTAGACTAACCTCGCCTGCCTCACTTACCACCCTACCTTCTACCTGTTGGTCATCCACGCTCATGGGCTCCAGGTGGATGTTAATAGCCGCCACCTCTTCCGTCTCTTGTCCGATCTTCTCTGCGGCCAACTCTTGTCGTCTTGGGCACCAGGGAGAGGAGATTACAGATCTCCTCCGAGAGCACGAGGGGTTGTCTGATCATTCCTCCCAAATCTGCCGACCCAGGTCTTCAGGGTTGACAGCGAAGAGCACGATTGCTGGGTTAGACTGGAAGAGAAGGTAGGACTTACTGAAAATATTCTCCCAAATTTTCGTATGTTTCCATATGAGGCATCAATATCAAAGGGGGGTTAGCAGACTCTCATCAGCGACTCATCGGACGCCAGTAGAGAGTGTAACAAATTTCACAGCCGTCCGGGTGCCAAACAGTCAGGTCCCCAACATGCACTGCACAGCTGAAGGCACGATTGCTGGAGAAACGGCTGAGCACCCTGGTTTCTGATAATGTACCATCTGTAAAAATGATGGTACATGAGTATCATTAAGCAAGACTCGCCAGACTAGGTCCGTGCCAGAGATTACATCAACTTAGCTTATGGGTGATGATACATGTGAATCAACAAGGCAAAACCCGCCGGAACTGATTCCGCAGCAAATTCTAAAACATTGCTTAAACTACCGAATGGTTAACTTATTATATAGATGTTATAAGCAGGCACTCTATGACACTATGAATAGTCGCTGAAACCTCATTGTGTCTCATAATAGGCATCAGTATCAAGGGGGTCGATATAGCCCTTTCAAATGCCCAGGCGGAAATCATATAATGGAAACCGCCAACAACCGTGACTCATATCCACGGAGTGGTTAAATGGACAAAAACAACGAAAAATCACAGCTAGTCCGGTGGAGAAGTAAATTCTAAGGTACCTTAACTGTTATTATGCATCTGCGGGACAATGTTGACGCCCAGCTACTAACCACTAAAGCAATTAGAAGCGAGCTAACTAAACACCCTATGGGAAAGGTAGTGAGTGGCGGAAACCCGGCGAATAGTGACCAGTCAGGTGGGTTGCACCCTGGAGACTATAACCACCATATGGGAGTGCTGAATGCAGCTAACGGCTTTCTCTTACGAGGACAACCTGAGGCAACGTCACTAAAATCTAATCATTAAGGTAAAAATGACAGGGACTAGGCTACATACACAAGAATATGGAGTTAATTAATCCTAGCCTGCCCTCCAAAACCAAGCTTCTTGGTCTGGTCAGGAAGGCCAGGATTAATGCCACTGGTGTGGGGAGAAGGACCTCGCCCCAAAACTGAGACAGCTTGGTCAGGTGCAAAATAAGAAGTGAGATTAAAGGGACATAGCCTAACCTCACCTTTCAAAACCTGATGGCCTGGTCGGGGAGAGCTAGGTAGCCTGAACATCGTGTAAGAGCACTGTCATGCCTAGTCTTGGTAGGTTAGGCTAGTTAACTACCTTATATTAGAAATAAAACTACCAAGCATATGAACAACCAAAATATAAGAGATAACCACTCGTTACAGACTGGTAATACCTACCATGAATGGAAAAATGTTCACTTACCAGCTCCCATATCCCCCTGAAACTTGGCATTAATGTTTCCCTTGGCTTCTAGTTTATAACAGATTTTTCATTTATACATGGTTACGCTATTCCTAAAACTAGTCCTTCTCAAAGAAATGGTGAAATCTTCCCATTTACTTTAATTCCTCGTGCAAATTGCATAAACAATTTGTGCACTAACATAATTAAACTGGCTGCTGGTACTTTGGTGGACCCATTTACAAGGCATTTAAACAAATACTTTCCCCCACAAAGAAAAGTTTCATCAACAACTTACCTCCTTTTAATCCCTTGGCAATTTTCCACTGATGAATTTCAAACTGGAGCAATGCAAAAGCAGACAACTCAGAGCGAGAATCTCTTATGGCCCTGGAAAAATGATAACCTTTGGCACTTATGATAATTCAATAACTAAAAATGCAGTTTTAGTAGTGCTGTAAACACTGGATATGTAAAAGTCAGTAGCCACATACAAAAAACTCACTCTGGGCAATCAAAAAGTCATACAAACTTTTATACTATATACGTATTTAGGTTATTGCTTGATTACATATGAAAAATAGTCAACCTATTTCACCTAAACTAATACAGTACTGACTTTTTCCTAGCCTCCTCTCGGAGGTATGCCTCCTGGACCTTCTCCTGGCTATCCTCTACGATATATTTGGGGAAACCACTCTGCAGGAATAGCAAATTGAGAACAAAAACTGCTAAAAACCTGGATCAGTAACAATATTACTAACTTCATGCCATTAAATAGTACACCACAGTCAGGGTTCTCAGTTCACAATCTGATAATAGATATCCTTTACTTTATTGTATAATAAAGTTTCTGCTACAGTGCCAGGTAATTCAATGCTTAAACTAAAGAAAATGAACATCAGCTTAGTATTAACAGTCTTACTATAAATGGAAGTAGTCCTCTGAAAAGTTCTAACTCAAGAGACAGTAATTTCTTGTAAATTATACGTTGTACTAACCAAAGTTGACAGCTAACAATAGTGAACACTTGTAATGGAAAAGTATACTGTGATGCTGCATTTTACCAGCAACAGCAGTGCAATGAAACTATTCATCCTGTCATGCCTCCTCATTATTCAGGATGCTCCTATGAAAATTTTTCTCTCTCAACAGCTTGTAGCTGAGAAAATACTAAGCTAGCCTTTCACAAAAATAAGTTTCATTATGACCCCACACTAATAAAAGCCTTGAATAAAACACACACATTTAGAACTAGGCTAAGGACCAGAAGTTTTAATGAACTACTTTCAAAAAGTGACTCAATTCATTGTGTTAGCTGCATTTTTCCATTCCAAAACCTGTTTAATAATGCAATGTTATAATTTTCAAGCATAGGCTAGTAACGTGCAAACCTGATTCATGGTCTTGATGAAACAAAGATTCCTTTAGGCTTTTAGTTGACTCCTATAAAATTATCAAAACCCAGCATTAGTTATTGAAGTAAATGTGACAAACAATTTTGAAGCCCATATAACTGTACAAGTTAAAAACACACTTCTTGGTCAATACCAAGGTAAAGGGGAGGGAACCAACATTGCTCAAAGGTTTACAATAAGTTCAATATGGATGCATAATATCTCTAATCAGAACTTCTTAATATACATTTAAGACCAGGTAATGAAATAAAACTAAATGACTAGCTGTCTAGCTTTACTTTTAATATATACTGCCTGTAGTTTTAACCAAATCCATATTTGGTACACTGAAAAAGTTGAAAGACATCATCCTAAGTTTGATGGGAAGAAGCCATCCTACACTAATACAAAGTCCCATAGAAATACATTTGTTAACCTACCTATTTATGGGTGTTGTCTATCCAAAAGCAGTAATAATTAAAGGGACACTTAAGAGACTGCTATACACTGTAGTACTTAGTTTAGCCAAAGCTCATAACTATGCTTCAAGCACAGCAACTAACCTACAAAACTCTACCTCGAAATAAACCCACACCTCTTGAACTGCATAATCATAGTTCATTGGGAATCTTTAAACAATTCAATGGCAACTACCCTATACTTTCAAATACAATATCATAAAACTTCTTTAGTAGCAAAACATCTCCCCATCCATATTCAAAAGCCTTAACCCACAAGGTCGCACAACTAAAATACTGTATCTCTAAAAAGACGTCTAAAAAGCATCATCATCCAAAATTAGGAGATTTGCAATTTTCATTTGATTAGCACAGTAGTAACCTAAACATGAGTACAAGTCATTTGAGGATTATGTATAGGAAAATTCAACTCAAGCTTATATTAGCCTTTCCAACACAATAAACATATCTGTACACTCGGAACTATGCAAAATGCTATGAAAAATACAAACACCCATTCTTCACACAGCAACAATTGTGGTTTATTCTAGTTAATGATGGACTGTAAAATAATGTCACGGCCGAGAGGGATTCCATTCTAAACACCAATTACAGTATGTACTGTACACCTCAATGCATGATGTAGAGAAGCAATGAAGGTGCTCTGGGGTTAAATATATAAAGTGTTACAAACACTTACAGGTGAGCAAAACAATTGTTATTCATAGTCTGATCACAAATTCATTAAAATGAATACGTACATATAAAACTGGAAATACATCTTTTATCTCACTCATAAATCCAAATAGCAATTTGAGTGATTTGCCATTAAGGGTAGAATGGTCCTAATTGCTGCAATCTGTATGGCTGACAGAGTGGTTCAAGCTGGGCTTCGTAAATACGAAAACTAACTTCCTTTGTATAATTTAAACATTATCTGGTAAGGTAAAAATCTGTTTCCCCATTTCAAGACCAAAAACTTCCCAATAATTTACAGCTGACACTACATAATATATGTGCTACATAAAAGCTGTTGTATTTCCTGGAATTAAATTGTAGAGTAAATTACATCGTATCAGAAGACATATGCATACTTCCCTGCACAGTTTGTATAAAGATTTTACCATTTCAGTGCAGTTAAACTCTACACGATATGCCTTCCGTGGTGTAATCTACATTCCACATAGCCTATCCCAATTAGCATTGATCTTGCCCTGTAGTAGGCATAAAACCTATAATTCCAAGGCCAAATTCAAAAGCCCATACCTCACCACTATGGAAAATTTATTGGTACACTGTACTACTGTTAGCAGTATTTCAGTACACCTTGAAGATGCACAGGCTATATTTATAAATTTTTCCCATTAGCCTATGCTAGGATTGCAACATTCAATTTTATCTGCCACAACTGTTAAATATTGATCCATGCAATGGGCATATGATCATGAAACCATCAAATTCAGTAAAACAATGTTAAGCATGAAAACCTACATAGGCTATACCCACATCCAACTGCCCAAAGGTACAGTACAGCCCCGGCCCTTGACCATATCAGAACTCAACATAATCGGATTTCGACGCAAAATTTTGAACAAATTTTGCATCAGAGCTCGAACAACAAACCAGAATCCAACCCGATGAATCTTGTGAATGTTTGTAAACAAAAGTTTTGGTCAGCTGCCGCCACTTGGCGTTGTTCCCACGCGTCATTTAAAGCCAGCTTTTTTGAGATATTTTTAAGTGATTTTGTTCACACTATTCCAGTACACTGTATGAAATTTACCATAAATTAATACTGATAGTGAACATAAACAATGTTTATATATGACCGCGATAGGTCACCAGGGTGGCGTTTTGGTTTATTTACATCCACTCATGCCACAAAAAATATTGCCGACGTAACTTAGGCAATATTTCTCAAGTTTGTGATAACTGACATAATTCAGCTAATTTTTAATATTTTATTAATTTACTGTAATAATTAGGCTTCTTTTAAGACGCTTTATTAAATTAGTAACAGTTTTTGCGCCTACCCATTACAGTGCATACTGGGATGTAGCCTAGCCTAGGCTATGGTGCTCAGTCAACCATTGGTAATACGGCCGCATTGGACGTAGGCTGGTCTTTTTTTTTTTTTATGCAGTACAGTATACATTTAAAAATGAAAAAAGCGAATCTAATACGGTTAGTTATTTAAATCTGAACTAATTTAATTGTAATTTGTGTAATGTTTCGTATAAAAAGCCAAGGTTAGGGTAATGACTGGTGGTCAAGAATGGATTAATCCATTTTCAGTTACTTATGAGAAAAATTTATTCAGATCTTGACTGAATCGCATTTCGACGCTTCGTCTGGAATGGATTAACGTCAAGGATCGGGGTTCTACTGTATTTAATAAACTGACAGGTTTTTGGCTAAAAAATCTGTGACTAGCAATTTAACATCTACATGGCCTATTATCTGTGAACTTTCATTTTCAAACTCAAAATCAATTGTGTGGAGCATACCTATATTTCAATTAATATTTGGGCTGCATATTTTACAGCCAGTACTCAAGTATCAGAATAAGTTCATAAGTCAGTAATTCTAAGTCGTGAGTTAGACTGTGGCAATTGGCGTTTTTCATGTTATTTTTCTTGCTTTACAAGAATTTAGAGTAATATTTGTCGGTCGGTTGTAACTAAACTGTAATTGACCTTTGAAAACTACATGGCTTGAATTACCTAACGCAGGGTAGGTCTAAGCCGGCATTCTGCGGCAAGCCCGCTTCTACCTCCATAGCTAATACAGCAAAATTGTAACCAGTAAACACCTCTAGGCGTTATGTTGGTATTTTTAGGCGTTTACTGGTTACAATTTTGCTGTATTAGCTACGGAGGGGGGGGGCTTGCCGTGGAATGCTGGCTTAGACCTACCCTGTGTTAGGCAATTCAAGCCGCGTAGTCTTCAAAGGTCAATGACAGTTTAGTTACAGCTGGCCAACAAAATATTACTTTAAATTCTTGTAAAGCATGTAAAATAACATAGGACAACGTCAACTGCCATAGTCTAGCTCACCGCGGACAGCCGGCTTAGAATTACCCAAAGTCTCCCTGACATTATTAATATGAACAGCTCTATAATTTGATAATAATCCCCATGTGACCAGTACTACATACTGCACTCCAGTGTGGCTAGTATTTAAAGTAAAAACTAAAATGCTCCATACACCAATGTAATGAAGGGCTATGCATGCAGAAAATTTATGGCACTGATGAATTACACGTACAGTTCACCGTGCGCCTCTCCAGATGAGCATGAGGATACAGCTATTTTTTCCTACAATGACTAGGTTATGCCCAGCTAGGGGTAATAATTTGAAAAATTCTGGAAATTTGAGCAGCACACAATTTAGAATCGTACCTACTGATACATCAGCTTACAGTACTGCCTATAAACTGTACTATAGGATACATCAAGGATTCATGGAAGTGGAATGGAATATTGAGTTTAGGCCAAAGGCCAAGCACTGGGACCTATGAGGTCATTCAGTGCTAGAAAGGAAATTGAGAGCAGGTAGGTTTGAAAAGTTTAATAGAGAAAACCTCGCTGTTGCATTATGACATAATTGTTAAGAAAGGGTGGATAGTAAGATGAAGAAAAACATGAATGGAGGTACGGTAAAAGGAGAGAAAGGGCTTGCAGCTAGAGGCCAAGGGGATGCTGCAAGGAACCTTTAGTAATTCCTACAGTGCACCCTGTGAGGTGCACTGGTGGCACTAGCCCCCTAGAGGGATCCAAGCAAGTGGCCTAGCCATTGCTTTTACCCTACGGCTAATCCTTAGCCTGTAGTCTGCTCACCTAACCTTTCATAAACCTACCCAGCCCTAGCTAGGCCTAAGCCAGGGGGGGAGGGGCATAGCCTATCTAAACGAGAAAAAAAAAGTAAAAAGCTACTTGTCTCAATGTTTATCGAGATAACAGAGTTCTATTCTTTCAAGATTTTCAGCCATTCCCGAGATGTATACGCCCTCAGGCTATGATAGGATATTTGCCTATGCGATTAGGCCTAAGCAAAATATTCCTTGGGTTCACCACTTTCGGGAATTATGTTAGGTTAGACACTTGTCTCACACTGGTAACTCACAGCAACTCTCTCTCGTGGAAATTCGCAAATCCTTTTCAGAGTCAAATGAAAAGGATTACCAGGAAATACCAGTTGTGAAAATCCCATTCCTGCAATGAATAGGCCTAGAAGGCGGCTGGTTTATATAATGAAAAATAAAAAAAAGGAAGTTGCAAAAGCAAGTGCATTGCATATTCGACCTCCTTTACATTCGATGTTGATCATTAGGGACTTCAAAAATTTCAGCTTGAATTTGACACCGATTATAAGCGCCTAAATGGGGGTGTAGGCCTACGTCCGTAACTCAGCCGCCTTCCTATAGGCTTCACAGGTCAATTTTTTACAAATTAGAATACGGATTGTTTTTCGACACATCTACTATTCACTTTACCCCAGATATTATGCTAACTACTCAAACGAGCACCAACTAAATTCAAGGAAAGGGAAATACCTTCGCCATTTTCAGTCATCTGAGCACCTGTCAACCCAATTATATAGTGCAAATTTAAGCATGCTGCCATTATGAAAACTATTAAAATCACATTCCAATAAAAGCAACGCTTACCTTGGAAAACAAGGCACTCGGTAATATATATTAATTTACAAGCGTCGTCATGAAAGTTGCCGCTTCAGTAATACGCCATATGAAATAACTTAACAAAGGACTCTAAAGGAAGAACTCAATTAGCCATTCCGAGTCCTCAACAGAACCTCACTTAAGAGAAGTTAAAGAACATTTGTACTGACTTCTTTTGTTGCCTATATGGCTTGGTAAAGTTGGTAGTTTGTTCTTCCATTGGCTGAGAGAAAGAGTTAGAGTTTTAAACGATGTTTTTCAGGAAGTGAAACTCGACCGTTACCAGTTTCCAGAATCCACAGAAGCGTCCGCCATCTTTCGTTCCAGGCACTACGAAAGTCTACGATGTTTAGGTTACAGTAAATAAACATTCACAGAAAACTGAGTAGACATATACATTAATATGTATATTAGAAAATGAAATAAATTAGGATAATGTTCGTTTCCGGTCCGACATCCTTACTCGATTTATTATTATCTTTCGAATCTTCATAAAAAATGAAATATAAAAATTCTATACCCATCACTATTGCAAACTAATATTTATCACAATAAAAAATAAAATATATATGTAAATAATTGAGGATTTTTCCCAGTTTCAATTTTGGAAATGCACTTAGGGATATTTGAAGGAACATTTGATCCCCAAGGGGTAGTACTAAACAAGGCGAAATACATTTTGAACCCCCAGGGTCCTATACTAAACACGACGAAACTCTGGTGTAGATGAATCACTGTTTTGCCATGCTTAGTGCTAGCCCTCATGTGGAACTGGAGTTCCGGACCGGAAACGAACTTTTACCATAAATTACTACGATTTCAGAGATGGACTTATTCACAGAATGTTATTTCAAACAAATTACGGTAGTAGCTTACCTATTGCTGATCTTTTTTTTTAAGGGGGGGGGTGCAGGAATTTGGTCATAAATTTTCTTAATTTCAGCGTTCATGTTACGCTTATGGGGTTATTCAGTCCATCCGTACGTTGTTCTTCTAGTATCACAAAATCCGTCTGCAAATAAACTTCATTTCTTTTATAATCACGAAACCTTGAAGCTATGATGCTGACACTGAACGATAATATCCGAGATTAATATCCCGCCAGGATTCAACATCTGGAAATCTTGCAAAATGAAGTGTTGGTAGGATAGCCTAAATCACCATCTCGGGAAAGAAAATGCATTGTGAACACAGCTGACCTTCAAAGCAGATACACAAGAGATGGAAAATATTATATATTAACATCATTTGTAAATCGCATGAAATTATCTAAATCACACTGAGGACACATATTTAATGAAATGATGGCACTTATAACGTAATTTGTTAACACTGCTTTTTCAACCCGACCTTACAAAAGATCATCGAATTTGCTGGGGAGATCTTAGTTCAAAAAGGCGTTTATCATATCAAATTCAACAGGATCAAAATTATAAATACCTTTGATATTTCAGTGATGTATCGCCGAGACAAAATATAATCAAAACATCGGTAAATTAACCCATCTTCCGTCTCGGTTGGTTCTACCAGTCCACAGGAAACCTTTTTATACTCTTTAACACCCTAACAAGGGGCCCGTATTGGCGCAAAGGCAAATGTAAACAAAACCAAGATAATCCATCGCTACTTTGTCGATCATATCGGGGTGGTGAGCTTTTCTTTCTTTATTATTTATTTATATTTTGGCTAAACAGTTGCGTATTTGTAGACGCTCTTAGACGTCGAAACCATTGTGGGTTGTTGGTCTAATTCTCTTGGCATACTGTACATAAGAGTCGGTCTCGGGATATGTGACCGATACCAAGTATAAATTCTTAGGATTCTTGCCATGAATGAGATTCTGTTTCTTTTCCATTTTAATACAAAATAAAAAGACATGAGAATTTACAAAAATTATTTTGCTCTCAGTTGTTAATCTTTATCAGAATACAGAGAAATTGGTATACAGCAGGAGGTCTACACACAATTCCACCCTTATAAATACATTTTTTTTTTATGCTGGGATGTCATATGAAATTTATCCACAGTTTGCTTTGTAAATAAAAAAAAAATGGGTAAACATGTTCATCATGTTGAAATAAACCTAAATGATAATGGTTAACACGAACAATTATGAAAATGAGGGGAAAAAAGAAACTGAACCACCAAATATCTTACAAGAAATTCTCATGACTAGATTGCGTAAAAAAAATTCTCATAGATCACCATCATTCACAATAATGCACCAACTCCAACAATTTAAATAAATGTATTAAATCATAAACATCTACTAAGAATAACAAATAAGTGATGTGTACATCATAAAGAAATGCACAATATTCTAAGAAAGGCACAATAATTTTCTATCACACATTATGGCACATATATATATAATGTATATATATATATATAATGTATATATGTATATATATATATATATATATATATATATATATATATATATATATATATATATATATATATATATAAATATATAATATATATATATATATAATGTTCGTTTCAAAATGGTATATAACTGTCAAGAAGTTCTCTCCTTACTTGTAACTGTGAGCTCAAAACTAATCTATCCAACACGTGACTGTATATCTCGTAATGCACAACGTAGAAAACCTGAAACACACCAGCAACACGTCATTATGCAGCCGTATAAAAGCAACGCATGCAACATACCTTACATATACAAGCAGCGTAGAGTCATGTCTACAGCATAAAATTTCTGTAAAGCTTCACTTTAGTTGTCCACGTTATTCTGCTTTTCTTAATAGTTTATAATGATCTGTACTGATTGCTGATACTTGCTAAAGAATAGGCAGTTCAGTCCACTATTAATGCAGGAAAATAGATTAACAATTGGACGAAATCGACGAATATAGACAAAATGGGAGGAGTTTCCTGTGGGCACCTGAAAGCAGCCGGTGTATGCATAGTTAGTTCCACAGAGCCCTAGAACTAAGGCTTTCATATCACTTATCTCTTGAGGAACACCGCTGCCACAACAACGTGCACAACTAAAGTGTAGTTTTATCTATTTTTTCGTTCTTTTTCTCCTTTTGAGTCCCAGGATTTACCTTATGGTTGTATTAATTACCTATGGTTTAGCACCTATTTTTTGAAACTGCTTTTTCAGGTTTCACTTTCTCAGCTATTAGTTTCCGCTTAAATACTCTTACAGAGATTAGGGGCTGCCCTAGTAATCTCTTCTGTAACAGGTGCTGTCTGTGTAATCTCTCTGACAACAATTAGGCGCTACCCAAGAAATGCTTAGATTACAATCGTAACACAGCCATGACATAAACCTAAACAAAAGATGCATACCATTTTTTTTTTACAAGATTATCATTTACAACGACAGCTAACACAAAGCATATAGGAAAAAAGGACCACCAAAGTTGGTGAAACGATAGCCGAAGGATGTCGTTAAATGTAGTTGAGGTATGATGCTCCCTAGAGCATTAGTAGTGCGCTTACATCAAGTACTGAAAAACATGTCCTGTGGTCGGAATCTTTGGTCATTACAAAAGTGAAGACATAATACTGGTTTTGAAGCTAAGTGTGAACATGCTTCAGAATCTTCAGTGCATTCATAATAAAGGGAGACATACAGCTTTATTAATGTACAATTTCCAGAAACTAAAAAAATGTAAACACACCTCTCCCTTAGCAGAGGTTCATAAGGGTTGAGGACTTAAGAAAGGTAATAGCGTTAGAGATCATGTAATCACAGAGACGAGAGGTAAGCCCTCGTGCAGACATCAAACTTCGTTGTTTGAAAAGATTTTGTAAACAGCATAGCCTATTCTACAGTATTACCATTGCTGTAAACTTTAACAGTTTAAGTTCATTTAAATTTTACAAATAGAAGCTCTAAAGTATGCTTTATTACTTCAGTTATTTTTATGTTGGCAACAGGATAACATTGTTTAATAAAAGTGAAACAGATAAGTTAAAAGCTGCGCGTTCAAAACCATATTCGTTCGATAAGTCTCTATATCATGTAAGCAACTTACAAAAACACATGAGAGCTCTACTTGTTTTCGAAGTGTTCCTCTATACATACAGTTCTGTAAGAACGGTACAGATACAAACTCTGTACTTTGTCACCTCTGTCACTGATAAGAACATCACTTCACCAAACCTTTGAGCACTGATGCCTTAATGTCTGCTCGATTTCGAAGACCATATTCATTAAAACAGCAATTATGGCATATATATTTTCAGTTAAAACAGAATTTTGTTTTGGACTGAATTAAGTTGGCAATCTTCTGGATCGTCAAGGTTGGGACATTCACCAGATTTTTTTATGTGAGGTAACAATTCTTGAACTGAGCCTAGACATTTCTGTCAAGACCACTTTGGTACGAATTCACTGAATCTCAAGATTTTCTGTTGGTTGCAGAGTTTCAGTAGTTAGCATTGCACTCCACGTGTGCTTTCTGAGCTTTCATTTCTTCGTGTTCCTTCCGCTTGAAGAATCCCATCTGAAAGCAAAAATTACGCAATTAATATTTATATATGAATACGCTCCTTCTCATCCTATAAATTACTTACATATATCATCAATGAATACGCTTCCTCTCATCCTATGAATTAGTTACATATATCATCAACAGTCGACCCCTGATATTCATGGGCGATACATACCACTAACCCACCGCCCCGCGAATAGCTGAAATCCGCGAATACTTACAACCCCTCTAAAAACGCCTATACAATAACTGCCTGCTTTGATAGTTTAAAACCCCCCAAAAAACTAAAAATGCTTATATCTGAATATTTCAAGTCTTATCACAAAAAGTGCATTTAGTCACGAAAATGATATGAAAATACAGTAATCTGTGAATATTTCTCTATGAAAAATACCGCGAATATGTGAATTTTCCAAGAATAATGTGTATATACGTTCCATAGAAAAATCCGAAAATGGGTGAGTCCGCAAATCCGGAACCGCCAATAGGTGGGGGTCGACTCTAATATTAATTATCTTATCTAGTAAAAAATAACACTGAATACATTACATTACGTCTGAAGAAAACTGTCCTTCGACATGCCAAAATACATTCTGCGTCATAAAAAAATAAGATATGAAAAAACACTTCTCATCAATAAATGCCCTGCTCTCCTGAAGATTTCTCTAGAGCAAAATCCTTTACTGAAGGCAAACAATTATTTTCATTTGAAAATTAACATTTAAATATAAATCAGTGATAACAACGCTGCGATGTACGAGATCTTGTTTTAATACAGTATCATATGATGGTAGAGTGAATTATCAAATAAAATTAATTCTCTGTAACTAAAGAAATTACAGTTACTTAGTTTATTTTGTTTGCTCATCCTGATAGCTAATTTAGTTAAGAGGACCTTTGATAGGTACTAATTCACTCTGTGTCTCTAAATTGAACTCCTGAACAAAGGACCTTTACTAGGTACTAGTTCACTCTGTCTCTAAACTGAACTCCTGAACAAAGGACCTTTACTAGGTACTAGTTCACTCTGTCTCTAAACTGAACTCCTGAACAAAGGACCTTTACTAGGTACTAGTTCACTCTGTCTCTAAATTGAACTCCTGAACAAAGGACCTTTACTAGGTACTAGTTCACTCTGTCTCTAAATTGAACTCCTGAACAAAGGACCTTTACTAGGTACTAGTTCACTTTGTCTCTAAATTGAACTCCTGAACAAAGGACCTTTACTAGGTACTAGTTCACTCTGTCTCTAAATTGAACTCCTGAACAAAGGACCTTTACTAGGTACTAGTTCACTCTGTCTCTAAATTGAACTCCTGAGGGTCTAACCTTGTATAAACCATAGGCTAACAGACACAGTAGCAGTAAGCCTCCCAGAACAGCTAATAGAATGATCCACCAGGCCACTCCTCGACCAGGTAAACTGTCAGGCAGGAAGTGAGTGTCTGCAATGGTGGACGCCACCCTGTGGAATAATAATAATAATAATAATAATAATAATAATAATAATAATAATAATAATAATAATAATAATAATAATAATAATAATAATAATAATAATAATAATAATAGTAGTAGTAGGGTCTTGAAATGGAGAAACAAGTCCACAGTTATGTATAGGTACATATATTTAAAAATAAATCTATAAAGACAGCTTTCGGGAATCTGTTCGATTCTCCTTTTCAATCTCAGTACCCATACATAACTGTGGATTTGTTTCTTTAATAATAATAATAATAATAATAATAATAATAATAATAATAATAATAAATAGACATCAAGTTAATATACTGATTTAACGTTTCATTTATATTAGCTTAGTGTCTACAATGCAAAATCTTATAATTACGCTATTCTTTTACAGTACAATTATAGGATTTTGCATTTCAGAAACCAAGTTAATATACTGAATGAACAATTCCACATATTATTGAATTTTATGATCACTGTTATACATTTTTGCCTTTAAAACTACATGCACATTATCACTCATGTTTATAAGTTATTAATAACAAAGTTAATGTTCCCTCTCCAATGCAGACCTCATCGATATTTTATCAGAAATATAAGTGACATTTTCATAAATTAAAAATCCACAACGGCATAGATAAAGTAAAAGACAGTCTTTGTTTTTATCTTTTACAATAATACAATTAATTGATATCACTGTGCATTTTTAATTTACAACAATTAAACCACGATATTGTGAACTTCTTAGCATAAGTGACATTAACACAAATGACCATTCATCCATGAACATAAATAGAAAATCAGACACAAAAAAAAAAAAAAAAATTAATGGCGATCTTAACACTTACTTGTTCCCAACAAAGGTTAAATCTGGATTAAGAGAAAGCACTGCTGCAGTAGCCGTGCTGCCAACAATCGCACCTCCTCTAGCTGAGATATGGCTCGCTGTAAGGTATGGAAATACAGAAGAAATGAGTAAAATGGAAAGTGATGAAATTTCGTAAATATTGGTTACAAAATGATAGGTTGGCATTGTTAAAATGATTGAATTTCATTTGAAACAATAATGTCATTTTAGTAAAAATTTTATAAATAGAACTGAATGATAATGTCACTGTTGAAAATTATTTAACAAATTCTTTAGTAAATATCTCAAGAAAATAGGTACAAATGATGATAGTGACATTGTTAAAATGATTAAATATATTTCATAAATAGAAATGATGATAATGTCATTGTTAGAAATGTATAAATATATTTTATAAATAGAACTGAATGATAATGTCATTGCTGAAAATGATTAAATACATTTTATAACTAAATTTGACTATAAAGTCATTGTTAAACATGATTAAATATGTTTCCACAAGACTTTTAAAATGTACAGATAAGTATTACACAATTAACACAAATTTATAATCTATGATTACATTACAGCTACCGGTACAGCATGTACCGTGCAGTATCCATGAAGATTAGATCTATAAGAAGAAGCTAGGAGCAGTAACTAAACTCGATCATTTACCTAAAATGGTGAAATTCACGTCCATCTTTATCGAGAAGTCTGCATTGTGACTTCCTGATGGCCACGAGTTGATTATGCACCTCAGTCTGGCACACGAAATCTGTGCATTTGGGCACCTGAACGTTTGTACTTCGTGTAACTTGGCCTCGTCACCACTTACGTCTTCTGAGACGGATCTGGTCCGAAAGAAAATTGAATTAATTCCTAGTCTGACACAGGTTGATGTCTGCTTGGTATGTTACTTTGTGTGTGGAACAAATTAGACTGTATTTTGACAAAACGTCAAAATCATGGTTAGTCTTTCAAACAAGGCATTGCATCAAGATATTTTTTCAGCAAGACAAACCACATTTGTTTACCTTTAGCATGTTCTCTTTATATAAAGAAAATATTCCTTCACATAAATAGCCCTGCCACAACAACTTACCAGAAAATGTTTCTTTCAATGATATTCGTTACATACTCTCAAAACATCTTGTTTCATTTACTATAGGCCCAGAGCATAATTAATTTACTGTCCAATTCTTTCACAATCAGGTCATACAACAGTTAAGTTTTGTACGCACGTATTATTTTTCTTTGCTGCTTTCACTCTCATGTGTGAGTGGTACTCAATGCATACACCAATTTCTACTAACACAGTTTGTTCTCTAATAAATGTTACTTAAATTTATTATGATCTCACCTGTACCACTTCTTCTCCTTGAATCGCAAATTAATATTTTATCCAAAACTTAGCACCTTTAAACTAAACATTGTCATGTACCTGAATGTGAAAGGAAAGCAAGCCTAAAGTGAAAAAGAAGGAACAATTTGTTTTGAAATACAGTATATACTTTGTACAGTATAAACAACACGAACTAGTCACAGTGAATGAATTGGTATCCCACACCTACCTAGTTCGCAATATAGTCGTGCGAACTTTTGTTTCTAAAGGTATAGACATATCATCAGTGCCAAATGTTGGAATTATATTCCCATTATTCCCAGCTTCAGCTCCTGAGGCTGCCAGCGTTGTGCCTTCGACGTTGCACAGGAAAGGCTGACCGAGGAAGTTTGTCTGCAAGTTCACAAAATCCACAGTTAGACACTTTTAGTTTGCTGAGACTTACAATACTTACAGCTTTAAGAAAGAAGATCAAAGTGGAACTCTGCAATCTACTGAAAAATATACAATACCTCTGGGGCATATAAGGTGATGAATCTCCCTTCTTCTGTAAAGTTGACTGGTATGTCAATGACTAATTCCACCTGACCCAAGGGGGTTGGTCCAGACTTCACCAACTGAGGAGTAGAGAAGAAGAACTTGCTAATGTATTGCCTGCAACTTTACTCAGCAGCTGCCACACATTAAAGCACACAAGATACAAATCTTGTAATGTTTTTATAGTAAAAACTGATACATGAAACATAAATTTATCATTTCATGCATTGCTGTTATATACCAGATTTAGAATAGTGCTCTGAAGAGCACTATGCTTGAGCCTATAACAAAACACATTATGTGATTGATCCTGAAGGAATCATATCTCTCCTGCGAGATGTCATCTTACCGTATAGTGGTGGGTAAATGTTGATGAAGATAGAGTTGTGTTGATTTTATCTTCATCAATTCTTTTGTAGAGTAACTGTTCTTCCCTTGAGTACCTGATGGAAAAAGTTTTCATTAAAAGACAAACAAGAATAAACTGTATTTATGGAGACTAATTAATTTGCATGTACAGTACAGTGATTTCATCACAAAGGAAGGTTCCAGTCTCCTTATAAAAGCTGCGTACACTACCTTTAGCTTCTGTGATTATAATCTAAATTAAAAAATATGGTTATAAACTTAAATACAACGCAGCAATGTAATCTTTTTTCTACATAAAAATAACAAAATCTGGTGCCATAAATATGAATACCAATTACATAAAAGGAGAACACAAGAATGAAAGCTTGTAAGGCAGATTAAAACCAGCTATTGAGAGTATAAAGGCCACTTATTAAAACTGGTCAGATCTGATTACAACATGACATTGCCAAAGAAAGAGTTGTTATCCAAGAGTAACATAAACAAGAGAAAAGAAAGTGAATGAAGTTAAAGAAGACATTGATTTCAGTTTTTCAGTATGCACTTACAAGATTTCTACTTGTCCTCTTTCAGTTATCATTATTGAAAGACGAATGTTATCAGTTGCACTCGCATACTCCAACAATAGGAGGCTAAAGGACTGCACCTAAGAACTCGTGTATCATGATAATAAGTCAAGTTGTAACAGTACATTTAAAACTGTAAGGTCAACCAAGGTCTACCAATTTCATCCTTACCCATGCAACTTGAGCTGAGCATTGGCTAGCAGTTGCAGCCCGGGAACAACTGAGTTGTCGGACGGTTGCAGTTCTACTCCCTCCCCTGATACTGCCACATCAACCTTCAGTTCACTTGCAGTATCAGTCACCTGACTAGCATCAACGGTAACCCGTAACCAGTCCTGTACAAGAAAGGAAGAAAGGACTTACACTCTATACAACTGATCTTCATCATTATTATATATCAATATGATCTAGTGTGTTTACTGATCCAAAGCTCTGCTGTATCATTAAAGGATCTGATAAGTCTGTTACTTGCAAATGGTTTAGTTTCAGAGGGAGTTAGTCTAGAATGGTCTAAGTTCTTGTTATGAGACAGATGCATAAAATGTACAGGTAGTAACATGAATCTGAATAAAAAAACTGTAACTTCATTCTGGAATTGAAAATCCACTTCTAGAGAAGTCTGGGTCTGTTATACAGGAAAATCTATTATTTAGGGCCAAAGTGCAACTTCCCACGACCCACTGTATCAAATAGACTGAAATCACAACAGGTTCATAACACATTCTTTTCTTGTAGTTAAACATTCCTAACCATTATAAAAAAAGGTCTGAAAAGTAAATAACATCTTCAACATAATATTTCAAGTGAAGTAAAAAAAATAATACCAATTTACTTCGTAAATCAGCGTTCCTAAACATTTCATGACTGGATAAAACGAAGATGTAGAGCATCATGTAAATTTCTTAATGCCATGCCTGTAGCTTTTTTGTACATCTGAAGCTATGGCATCCGTATAAAAGACATCACAGCCTCCATCAATCTAAACACAACATAGTTCCTGGTCACAACAACAACTGCACAACGTTATGTATGTAACCTTGCACCCACCTGTCTGTTTCTCTTAATTGGGTTTGCTAATTGACAGACTAATGCAGTCCTGCTATCCTTAATGGTAAAATCACAGTTATGTGAAGAGGGCAGGTACAGGGCGAATGGTTCTGGGACTTCAACGGTCACGTTTGGGAGGAAAACTGACTCCCCTAAGTTGTTGACTACGATTTCCAACACTGGCTTGTTGTCACCACCTATCGTGAGCTTGTCGTGCTCCCTGGAAAAAGGAAAGGACATTCTGATTAGCTGATACACATACCAATAACAATGTGATGTTGGGGACAATGTAAACAGCAGCCAAAAAAAGTGTGACAATTTTTACATACTTTTCTAACACTGCAAAACTAGGCCAAGGGTCACTTTCAAGAAGAAAATTTGACTAAATCTGCAACAGCAGTCAAAATAATTTCAACTAGACCGTAAGCTTACTTTAACAGATCACCTAAGTGTATCTTTTTATCTGACTTCAGTTTAAACATAAGAAGTAATCCAAGAAACAAAAATGGCTAGAACATACAGGAACACACAGCAGGAAAGCGTCCCTCCTTACCCGTAGCTCACAAAGTAGGCTTCGACAAACATATCAACCTCACATGTTTTGTCTCCATCGCTCTCACACTCAGTCACAATACTGATGGGGAGTGTTGTAATCTTAGGCTGGCCAGGGTCAGTCTTTGGCTGGGCTGAAATAAGTTGAATGGCTGTTTTATGACATTGCAGAAATCTATATAGAATATTTATAAAAGACAGTTATAGAGGGGAAGATCATAATGAGAGAATAATACTGATGGGGAGTGTTGTAATCTTAGGCTGGAGGGGAAGATCAGTTGAATGATTGAGAATAATAGAATATTTATAAAAGACAGTTATAGAGGGAAGTAATGAAGAATCAAACAATAGAATAACAGAGCAGCATAAAGTTACTCATTACCAATAAACACTATTATACTATGACATGAGAAAATGGTAACGTTGACAAATATATATATATATATATATATATATATATATATATATATATATATATATATATATATATATATATATATATATATATATAAGATTTCGGCTTAATACCAAGAAGTGGCTTGAAGCCTCCATTAAGCTCACCTTCACCACCCCACACAGTACCTAAAGAGATGGTGAAATTGAGAGGATAAGTAAACGGGGACAATATTGGATGTAAGATAGGCAAAAGGGTACATAAATTACACTCCCAATATCATGTCCACTTTTTATACTCAAAAGACAACATAATTACGTAATGCATGATACCTTTAGGATTTTATGTGCTTACAGCTGTACTCTTAAATAGTGCTTTGGATGCTTAAAAAAAGAGATAAAAGAAAATTACAGCAAAAGATGCATCCAATAAACGAAATTTGAAATAGGAAAGTAGGAGTAATAAATTCATAGCAAGCATAAAAACTTCATTTATAAAGATATTAAACATCTTTACTTACTCATTAACTGGTCAGCTGTTTCAATAATCGCATACTCAAGTCTCACCAGTATAGGCCGTCGAGGGTCAATTTTGTTGCTCTGGAGGAAAATAGATATCATGAATTATGAATATGTGACTGATTGTTTGGCAGATTCAATACGGAGCAAAGTCCTTTAACACTTGTTAAATTAAGCTGTCTAAACTAACATATTTCACATACCTATTTACTGTTAAAAGCTCTTTCCAGATCATCAAGAAGGAAGTACTTTTATTGGCTAAATGCAGTGATTGATGGTTCTGGGGTTCCTCAGGAGAAAGCAGCTCATGACTGACAAGTTACAAGGTAAAAAAGTGGTGGATAAAACTTCCTTGATGATCTGGTGATTCTAAATATAAATACTTTTACACTTTCAAGTTCTTTAATCGGTGTTACAAAATTATTTTTTCAATGCCAGATTATAACTAGTGTCATTTTAGTGGCCTCACAATGCCAAAAATCCTGGCCGGTTCTAGTTAATATTTCAAGACCTCTCTCTCGTTAGTATTCATAAACTATAACAGCTATATAAAATTACAAGTAAACCTAATCACTGAACTACCAGCCAACCATTCTCAACTGTTCCATTCACCTACCGAGACATCAACAGTAAAAGGAAGACACTTTGTTTTTCCTGAGGTGCCCACGACATCAAAGTTTCTAAATACATGACCAGTGTCTGAGAATGTAGCTCTTGGAGATACATGTCCATAATCTAAGGTTACATTTCCATGGATACCTGCCAAAGTTAAAGGGGACAATGTTAGAACTTGTGGAGAACAATCGAACTCAATATGGTATAAGGTCAGGGACCTTGACATATCCTCACTATAGCACCAAAATAACTTTTGCACATAGGTTCTTACAAGGAAGATTTTAACAATCAGTAGTCACAAGAGTAAGGGTCACTAGTGATGCATGAAAATGCATAAAAAACAAAAATAAGTTGATGTAACCGAAATGTCTGAAGGGCAATATGTACCTATCTTCTCGGGAACTCGATGTCCGTCATAACTGACACAAGCCTCTAGGGTAAGGTATGTGTCCTCTAGCAGAAGTGTTTGAGGACTGGCTATCACACTACCCCTGACGGAAGCCACAGTGCGAGACTTCAGGACGACTGAATGCCCGGACAGGAAGCTCCCGATTGCTAAATCTGAAAGAGTAATTAGAAATTGACTTACAGTTCAACTAAACTCTACCATATAATACAACGTATATATTGCTAATGGAGAAATGAATCATTGGTCAATCAGTAATTTTGAATGTCAAGTCCCAATGAACGACAAATCACATCACAATTACAATATACAGTACAGTATCTTGATAATTTTGCATCAACACTCACTTCATGCATTTGTAAATTTGCAACTTTGTGTTTTGTAGAACAAATTAATTGATATAATGCATGAAAACTTAATAATACATGAATTTATAAAATTCCCCAATTTTCAACTGTTTAACCGGGACATTTCAAATCAAATCACAAGCCACGTGCTTTTCTGTGCGTAACTTTTTAACAAACCAAATTCATTAATAAAATATTACCTGGGTAGTCATTGTTGTCGATATCTATGCCCCTGGAAATGCCCATACCAAAACCTCTTAAATTAGGCACAGTGGAAAAGTCCTCTGGAGAAAGACGCTGAGCGTACACCTGCCTTAGGCCTATTTCCGATCCCATGTAAATGTAAACAGCTCCTTTTCCGTTATTCTCCCATGGGGCTCCAACAGCCACATCTGGAAGTTCCGTGGACGTACAGGAAGAATGAAGTGAATAAACATTATATTAAATCAAATACTACAATGAAAATAAATTACAGCAGGAATTACACAAAGAATCTGGGCAGCAAAGTGGGACAAAGGCAAGGGAAATGAATTGCTGAAGAGTATAAGACCAAAAACATCACGGCTTGGAGCACAGTACAGTACAGTATCCTTGTACTATAAAAAAATCAATGTGAAACTAATAAGCACAACTGCCTTAAATATGGTTTTTAACAAGGCCAAGAGAATGAGAAGGTCTGCTCAGTTCCCCCAAAACCCCCCATGTAGGCGGAGCTTTGTCTACCTCCTTATTACGTCAGCAGGTGAACTGCCGTAATGAGCAGGTACCTCTAAGATACGTCATCGCCTATGTAGTCACCCTAGGCAGGAGGAGACTCCACCCAATGGGTAGACCTTGTCTCTCTTGGCCTTGGTTAAAAAAAAAAAAAAAAACTCACCTTCATAACCATCAAAATTCAAGTCCCCAGGAGAAGCGAGGGTTGTGCCAAATCTAGCGGAAGGCGAACTGGAACCGTAGTAACCGCTTGTGTGTACCATGGTGCCCAGCTATAAAGAACATTCATGTTCAGGTTTTCTGGGATATATGCCAGTCAGTTAATCAGTAAAGTGTCTGTCATACATTGATTCTTCTTCTTAACTTCACTAAGACTTCCTTTGCATGAGATTATCTAGTTTTCTTATGATATACTACTTGTTCTGGTATAGGATACCTTCCTTTTAGAAAGGATTAGCTAGACAAGTAACAGACTGGGAAATAAGATAATCCAGATTTTTTGGCAGCACTAAAGTAACCTTAGAAAATGTTTTAATTATTTCCAATTATAAATCTATCATAGTTTCATTTGGAAAAAATAAACTGTAAGACGTATGTAATTATACTAAGTAAATATGAGTAACTGCAACATTTCATTACTATCTTTAAAGTAACTTATCTCATAATGGAGCTATCATATACAGTACTAGTATTGTAGGCAGTTCAGTATAACTTGTAATGAAACAAAAATATACAAGCATTCAGAGACTAGTAGACTTGTTGTGTTCACCTTTGTGCTCATGAAGACTTGTATTCTTCCCATATCTGGAATGTCTGGCCTTGAGAACATTGGGGAGCCTACGACTAAATCACTGAGACCATCTCCATTTACGTCCATAGCAACGAGAGCAGAACCGAAGTTCTCTCCAACTTGAGTTCCCTGCCATTCTGCACGGATGTTGAAAGACTGAGTCTCTCGGTCGGGAAATGAAAATATAAACACCTGGAAAAAATAACCTATGTTTAGATCTGCTCTTGGGTCAATATCAGACATAAATGTAGGCTTCATCCACAAATGATTATCCAGAGCTTAAACACTTTAACATAAATTAGAATCCACTGGTCACTTTTTATACCAGATACATATAAAATTGTAATATCCACACTGCCCTTTTAGCTTTCGAATTCTTCTCACTTCTTGGCTATGCTTGTCACTACTAAGTCTGATATCAAAATGCAAGAATATGAAGTAATTCTGATCAAAATACAAGAATATGAAGTAATTCTGAAGTCTATAGTAGGATTTGAGCCCTCATCCGGAGTATCAGAATGTGGTCAGGTCACATGAACTCAATCAGATACTCCAGATGTGGGTTCAACTCCTGGTGCGGACTTCAGAATTGCTTCATATCCTTGCATTTGGATCTCAGACTTCGTACAGTTACATACTTTAACATAAGAATAGTCCAAGGCACTCTAACAATACCTTTCCCAAAGTATAAGCTCCACGGGGAGCTCCACTGGCGTACAATAGTTCATTCTCATTGAAGAATCTCCCAGAAGTGACTGCGTAACCATTGAGATCGAAGTCCTGAATAGACGGAGTGTAATAAGGGTTGGGCATGCTCTGACTTGAGAACATCTGAATCTCTGACGGTATGGAAGGTAGCACCTGCCGACGTCGACGGAAGGCCATTTCGCCGTGGACCGGAGAAGCAGCATCTTTCAATCGAATGACTGAACCTAAGGAGAAGACATAATGTTTTTAGGGCAAGGTTGGTCAGTTTAGTGAGGCTTTGACCTCAGGATCAATCCTCTGAAAGCAAAAGTTACCAAACAAGTAACGTTGATGTTTTGGGATTCTAAATAAAAATGGGTGGTTCAAAGTTTACCATTCTTATCTTCAGAAAACTTTATAAGTCAAATCTAAACATGGACTGTTTAAAATACTTAGCATTTAAATTCACATTTTTCTTAGAAGCTATACATCTAATTTGAATGACTCACCGAAGGAATGTCCCAT
Organism: Macrobrachium rosenbergii; assembly: GCF_040412425.1. NCBI lineage: Eukaryota > Metazoa > Arthropoda > Malacostraca > Decapoda > Palaemonidae > Macrobrachium > Macrobrachium rosenbergii. The sequence goes on along the minus strand of NC_089794.1, from coordinate 32,993,608 downwards.
ACTGAATATATTAAAAACTGTTTTTTTAGGAAAGAAGCCAACCAAGACAGCTTCCAGTAATCAGCTTACCCTGCCAGTTGAAAACACCAGGAGCTCCAATGATCATTTCTGTTTGGTCGTCTGGGAAGTGGAGGGAAAGGCCCGCTTGACCATGGGCGTAGTAGAAGAGTGCACGTCCATCGAGATTGAATGTCTGCTTAGCTGTAGAAAAATGGAATATTAAAATACATTGAGGGTAAAACACTACAGCAGTTCCTTTGCTTTCTTAAATCATGTTTTAAGAAATAAAAAAAATCTATTATCATTATTATTATAAAACAGTTTAACAGGACCACAGCTCCACATTTCTAAATTCTCGAAAACCTGGATCAAAGCATTTGTTCTTAAATGACGTGTAATATCAGAACATGACCATGTTGAAGGCGGACAGCTAGGTAGAGACTAAAAATAACAGTTGAAGTGTAAACAGCAGAAAATAACACAGTTGGAGCCAGAGAGATGCTGCAAAGAATATATTCGTACTCCCTAAAGAATGCTGCAATAGGTGCATCAAAGGCAGTACCCCTCACTAAGGGGAAAAATTTTCGTTAGGCAAAACCTAAATGGACAGGAATGTCTTCCAAACAAACCGTGAGTTTTCCTCACGATTTTTACAATATCTAAACCTTCTGAGATGAATGAAAAACCATTAGTCTGATGCAGGTCAGACGAAAAGCTTTTATACATGTGATTCAAGTACATCTGTTTTAAGCATGGACTTTGAGCAGAAAACAATCCTTGAATTATTCTAATAATACTTAATCCAAAAGAAAGAAATGTTACTCATTACCTCATTTACTCAGTTGCACTAGTAATTACAAAAAACACTGTGACAAAAAATAAGTGTTTTCATAAAAATGAGTGAAAGGAGCTTCAAAAAATAACAAAAGCATAAATTCCATGCTTAAGGCAGCCGCTAAATCCTAAAATTTTATTAGGAAGGCTATTTCAAAACAGGTTCGTAACCATACCACAAACTTATGACCTGAATGAAGATGAGAATATAATTTCAACACAAGCTGATTATTACTCAATAAATGAAGCAAAGAAGGCAGCAGGCTATGTGCAAAAGACTGAGGAGAGAAGATCAGTTTCTATGGAAAACAAATTTGGAATCAGTGAAAGGAATGTTAAACCGACTCTCCTTTATGGAAGTGAAATATTCACAAGCTAAAGACCTGGATGAAGTTGAGGATGTAATTTTAACACAGGTTCCTCAATACTCAATATACTTGTAAGACTGATCAAAACGAAGTGTTAATTTCAACAAATGGTTTGTAACTACCCCTCAAACTCGAGAACCTGACAAAAGCAAGGCCACTAATTCTAAGGAGGTTTGAAGAGTTACTTATTACTTGAGGCTACAAATACAGGAGGAAGCACACTTACAATACTGAATTAGAGGCAATTTTTTGTGTGCTGGGGCGTCTGAAAGGGATGCGTTCAACCAGTAACAGGCTCCGTTCATCTGGTACGTTCCATGACCAAAGTAGGCTTGGTTGATCCAACGTGGTGCACATACCTGAAAAGTGAAATTCATTACATATGCATATAAAGACTTTAATGTGCGTATATAAATATTTTGACAGACTCACATATATGAATAAATACAATGTATACAGAACAGGGGCTTATGTCAGAATACATGCACACACACACATCTAAATATATATAGATGAGTGTGTTTCTGTAGCTGTGTGCACATATAAAAATTCACAAGACACAGGTACTGATAAGTGTGTACTCAACACTACCAACCAACAAATAAAAAATCCCTAATAAAATTCATTAGCACGAAGACAAAAAGAAATCTTCAAGTAAAAAAAACTGCTGACAACTCACTCCTGTGGCTTGACGTCCTTCTTCAAATGTGGGCTGAGTGTCAAGTGCAGCTCCTAGCCACCCTTCATTCTTCAGATCATGATAGATAAACTCGTAGTTTTGGTTCTGGGTGTACGTATTGCCTGCCAAAGAAGTAAAGGTTGAGCAAGTCTTTCTGTACCGTTGCAAACCCGTACAGGGTAAAACAGGGGACAGCAGTAAAGGTTGAGAAAGTGTTTCCCTACCGTTGCAAATTCGTACATGGTAAAACAGGGGACAGAGGCTGCACAGTCTACACTAGTGGAAAAGAACTGCACAGGTTGCAACTGAGCAGCCGTGTGCTGTACAGGTCAAAACAATGGACAGAAACTGGAATGGTTAACACAGAGACCAGAAACTGGACTGGTTATCACAGAGACCAGAAACTGGACTGGTTAACACAGACCAGAAACTGGACTGGTTAACACAGAGACCAGAAATTGGACTGGTTAACACTGAGACCAGAAACTGCATGAGTTAAAACAAGAGTCAGGATTGAATCAAGGGCATAGTTAACCACCCTTAGGCAAATACATACCAACTGTACAGATTGCAATTAATAATATTAGCTGAAAAAATGAGGGTATTAAAAACTGGAAATTTCTCAGGAACAAGGCCCATGCTCCTGGAGCTACAGTCACCAAGAGGATATCTCTTCTGAAAGACTGAAAGTCATCATTCTATTTCAACTACTCTAGGCTCCCCAGACCGCAATCTTGTAATTCACATAATTGTTAATCTTATAATTCTTGTAACTATTACTTCTGCTTTTCCTTTCGTACACCAATTTTCCTCTACATGAAGTTCTCAATACTGTACTTTTATCCAGGATTTTCATGGGGGACTTTACATACTGTTTCTAAGATTGAACTTTGAAGCATCTCAACGCACAGCGACTTCGGCACAAAGTTAGATGTCCCACTGTCTTGAAAAAAATTTCAGATCCGTGTTATGGATCAAACAAGTGAATTTTTTCAGCTAGGCCACGTCAGAACTTACCTGTGATATACAGTACTATTTTTTGGGGGGGCGCTTTTGGATGTATAATAATCTGGCTTTGTGTTAGCGAAGGTTCTTGCTTTTTTAACTTTCCAAACGGCTGCTTTCTACTCAACAAAGGGTAGCAACAAGGCGGGGCTAGCTCCATGCCCTTCTACAGCCTGGCTGCGGCTCACCACAGTCGACTAACTACATTTTAGAAACGCAATACTTACATTAACAGTGGAACAACGGATTTCTCTGGAGAGGAGACTCGCTCTCTCTCTCTCTCTCTCTCTCTCTCTCTCTCTCTCTCTCTCTTTCTCTCACACACACACACACACACACTTGAGTTTTTAGTTAGTAAGACGAGGTTAGTAACCAAGACGTGGATTTAAAAGGTGGTTTTAGACAATGCTGAACATAAACTCAGTACCAAATTCGCGATGACTTTAGTTGTCTTGAAGTTCCAGTCTGGAAAACGGAGCGAAAACCTCACATTGAAAATACCTAATAAAAGAACTGAGTACGTGACCAACGAATCCTGTGATGTGGGCTTCTTATATTCTAGTTTATCGTTCAGTTTTACTTAGAAAATTCTTGAACATACAACTTTTAAATCCCCTTTTTCATTCTGACAATATAAAAGCCTTCTCTCACGTGGCTGAGCCGTCCCTATTGGTCTAGTTTCCTTTAAACTTCTAACTGTTCGAAAGAAATTTCAAATGACAGGTTTTACAGCCAATGAAAGTGAACTTAATCACTGAAGCTTCAAGGGAAATGAAAATCAGCAGTACTTAATCAAACGTATCAACATCAATTTACATTTTCGTCAAAGGGAGTCATAAACCTAAACTTCGTAAACCTTTTTTCGGATGGGATCAACAGACATGAAAATCAACAATACTTTAACAAACGTGCCAACATCAATTTAAATTTTCGTCAAGGACCAAAAACCTACAATTTACAAACTTCATTCTGGAGGGGATCAATGACGGAGAGACCAGATTATCCACACGAACACCCAACTTACCCGTCTGGTCAATCTTGAGCTCTATACAAGGTGCTTTGTCGTTGCTAAGGTCACACTTGTAGATGGCACCAGGCTCTGTTATCCTGGTTGGGATGTAGATGCTCGAGTTGGCTCTGGGTGCTCCTACAACCAGCCTGTGAATGTCAGTTCGAAATTAAATAAATATACGTTATTATTATTAGTATTATTTCAGTAGATGAAATCTGTTTACATTGAACAAGCACACCAAAGGGGCAACTGACTTGAAATTCGGGCTTCCTAAGAACGTTGGTTTCAACCTGCCACCTGCAGACCCTACAACGCAGCAGTAACTGATCATGATACAGAGCCAGCGATTTTTCATTGACCTGAGGGAGATGCCAGGCCGCGAAATCTGAGTGGCATGCCACGACACTAACCACTATACCAGCGGACCAGGTAAATACATACATAAATACATACATAAACATGGAATCTACTGGTAACTTATTTTACGAAAGTATATCTAATTGTAATAACCACAATACCATCTTAACTTCTCGATTTCTTCAATTTTTTTAATACGCTTGTCACTACAAAGCCTAAGATCCAAAAGAAGCAGCAAGTGAAGAAATTCTGACGTCCGTAGCGGGATTCGAACCTGCATTTGGTATATCGGAACGAGGTCAAGTCATCCACTTGACCACGAAGTTAAGAGGGCACTGTGGTTATTACACTCATACACTCATATATATATATATATATATATATATATATATATATATATATATATATATATATATATATATATATATATATATATCTTCTTCTTCTTCTTTTAACGTGCTTTTTCCCATTTTTTTGTATGGGGTAGCACGATGCCTTCTTTGAAGGACTTTTGATTTGGCTTTGGGGTAGACCTGTAGTCTCGATCGGCTGCCCTGCCTGACATCGCTTAGACCCCGGTAGCGTATGTTTCATGTATCATACCCGACCCAACGCCCTTTCTTCACAGCAGCGAGAAGTTGTTGCGCGGGTAGGCGAGAGTTCGAGACGTGTGAGATGTTTGTTATGTTTTTTAGAAGGTGTTGTAATGGCTTTGTTTTGTGTGTGTATTTAGTCTGTAACACCCATTTGCTTTTCAAGCAAACCTATCTGTTGATTACAATATATATATATATATATATATATATATATATATATATATATATATATATATATATATATATAAATAAATTAAATATATAATGTACATAGCGACCTTATGTCATTGTCATCAAGTATCAAATCCTGCACTTCAACAGCTCTTTTACAATCTCTGAATTACAAATAAAGCCATTAAGAACATTATCGCTTTCATTGAAAACAAAAGCGCAGCAACCGAAGACAGCCTGTGATCCCGACTCTCTCCTCTTTCACTATCTTAAACAAACGCATGTGGCCTGAGGGGGGATCTGAGTGTTATGTGACGGCGGCTGAAGGACAAGTTTAGATTAGTGTCAGGAACAGTACTTGAACAGACGAGGGGGTAAGGAAACATCCTTCAGAACAGCGGTGGCTAAGAATTAGCTAAAAGGGAAGGGTAAGTTTTGTTCTGTTGATTCACCGCTCTCTCACTTTCTCATGTTTGGGAGACATTTAGTTTAATTTCCGCTTTAATTTTTCTTTTTTAAAGATTTGTTCCGTTGTTTGAAAGGACACAGCAATCTTAGCAGGATAGTTCTCGAGTTCAGACATGCAAATATTTTGGAATTTTCCCTTTTCATCTGAACGAAGGTCAACATACTGTAGAAAACACATGTGTATTTATATATCTATTTAAACTTACTGTATAAAATGCAGTGTGTATTCATTATCTCTTTTTCTGTGTGTAACAGTGATTACAGTCCACAGGTCAACCCTGAGATTATATTTGCTGTCGTTCAGCCTGAGGTCAGCTTTCTTTCCCACTGGCCACTACATTAGTATGCAAAATGATATTTTATTCACTTCGGGACGGTACCTAACATCCTTAAGTTGACTTACCATCTTGACCCTCTCTTATATCACCGACATTTGGGACTAGTACTTGACACATTTTAGTTAGACTTGTCATTTTCTGTGATCCAGAGAAGGAATCTTCATGCATAACAAATAAACGTCCACAGATCTAAACATTTTGATATTCTCCTTGGGAAGTTTAAGGCTATGGAAGTCAAGAACTCATGAGCCAATGATATGGTCCGTGTTTCATACTTAATAAATAATATATTAACCTTTCTTAGTATATCCTGAATGGTTGAACTTGCCCCTTTTTATTCTCGCAGCAGCAGAAACCAATATGGGCAGCCGCACTCAGAAATATAAAAATAGAAACTTCTTAAATAATCAGATTGGAAGTCAGATCCGTTAGTCTTAATTGGGCGTCCCATTACGCATATCCCGTTTCAATCCGGCCCACAGATGACACATCCATTTAAGCCGAATTTCTGACGATTCGCGAGGCATTCAGCCGGGCGAAGTCGCTGATGTCATGCGCAGAGATAGCAAGAAGCACATAGGCTTCGCATCCGGCTTTATGGATGCTATCAACGTCAGTAGTTGTGGTCCAGAATAAAACTCGACTCATTACTAAAATAGCGGTTTGTGATTTGGGATTCAACTGGAAGCCACGACTGTTGATGTCATCCTGGATTCGCTGGCGGAAAATAACGTGGTCAAGGTGATGTGTCGGTAAAAATTTTCGCTCGTGGTCTTCCCCGGAAAGAGAGAGAGAGAGAGAGAGAGAGAGAGAGAGAGAGAGAGAGAGAGAGAGAGAGAGAGAAATGCTGTTCCATGCACCTCCTTAAATTTTCAATTAAATGGTATAACACAATCACACAAACATATATACATATACAATTTATATATATGTATATAAATATATACAGTATATATATATATTTTTTCTATCTCCATCTCTAGTTGCACCTCACAATATCAACTGACCACCAGATACCTCATTCGTCTTACGTCAATAATGGCACAATGGGTGAGAGGGAACCAGACACTATCGTTCCTTCCTCGGCCGGGGAACTGACCCCAGGGCCGCGACTAACCCAAATCCAGTCCTTATTACTGACCTAGGTGTATCCTAGGTGCAACTAAGATATGCATATTCTCACAGTACATATGCTAATTTTAAATGCCGTATTTGAAGCAAAATACATGGTTTCATTACACCGTGATCATTTAGACACTTCTGTGATTGGCCGCCAAGAAGTGCTGGATAAGATATGGTTGCAAATGATTGCTGTTCGACTCTCGTAAAGTATCATTTTTCTCCATCTTAAGTCTCGTTTTCTCCCAAAATCCTCCTTTTTTTCCCCTCGGAGTTTTTTCCCTGCAAGCTGGTTACCATTTGCTTCAAATGATTTTGATCTTGACTTATTCCTGCAGACCTCAGAAAAATTTAATTAATGATTTAAAAGTAGTTTTCTTTCATATATGTCAAACTATGATGAGACTTCTTGTTTTGAAATTCGATACTATGTTCCAAACGTATTATCTTATATATTTGACCCTTGAACTAGTTTCTAAGGTCAAAGATCATTTTAAGGGTCAACATTAAATTTTCTCTGATACTGATGCAACCTGACAGGTACCGAAATGGGCTGCTGCATAATATCCTGAATATTTTTTTTTATTTTGACATATTTTTCAAGGTCCAGGTAAGGTATATTTGACCTCGACTTACTTTGCAAGGTCAAAGGCCATTTTAAAGCTAAACATTAAAGTTTCCTCTGATACTGATGCCACTTTATAGGCACCTTGAGGTTACCTGTGCATGTTTTTCAAGTTCCAGATAAATTTAAAGGCCAACAAAGAACCTAACAAGACACTCACCAGGCAGAGTTATCTAAACCATTCCGCTGCAGGGCGACGGAGAATCCGAAATATGACTCTCGGCCCCAGTAGGCCTCGCCGAGCGTCGGGTCGGAGAATATCTGAGCCGTCCTGGGCTCCAGGTTGAAGCTAGAAGCCGGGCCCACGCCCACGCCCACTCCCACTATCACAGTTAGAAT